>NC_143091.1:606060-909090 GCF_061535455.1 Colias philodice | reverse complement strand
AAGCAGCTGCCGAGGAAGCTTACTGGGCTCGTAGGATCGAAAACTTAAAACGAGCACATGAAAAAATTAACAGCGGTATGATTGTTGAGTATCAAAAGACATTGAAGGAAGCGAATGAACTATTTGAATTGGTTCAAGCTGATAAAATTGCTAACAAACTGCCCCCATGTCAGGAAGAGAAAGCTAAGGTATTTTATTTTGTATTTAATTAAATAATCTGTCCGTCTGAGAAGTGAGAAATGATATTATACAGTTCATGGGAAAATAATTCTGTTGGATAAATAACTTAACATCTTATTTTGTAAAAGATAACCTTCCACATAAATGAGAGTTCAAAGTACAATATTTTGTAGTTGTATTATTCAAGACATTTATCATATCATACAATTAATATAAATTCAAATATTAACTAGCAATTAAATATAACTTCTTGCAATTCTTTATCTCAATATTCTTATTAAACCCTAAACATGGATGCTTTAATTATATTACATACTGCCTAGATTTAGTATTAAAAAAAATCAATTATTCTTCAATTTTAAACAAGCTGGGAGTAGTTATATGTATTGGTATAAATGATGTATAAATTGTTAGTTTTACATTTTTGTTCTATTTTTCTAACAATTATTATTTATTCCAGGTACTTGAATGCTACAGTACAAATCCCGACAAATCACTCTTGTGTTCAGTGCTTGTAAGTGAATTTAATGACTGTGTATGCAAGAGCAGAATCGCGGCGGTTACAGCAAGTTCTTGAACAACTGTACATATTTAATAATTTATAGAAACAAATGGATCCATGCAATAAGTACCATGATCAGTGTTTAATGTTTGGGCAACACGCTCTGAGTAGTTATATTGCTATTATTGATGTATGAATAAACTGTTAATTTATTGATGTTGTTTTATTTTTAAGTGTGAAGTGAAGAGGTTGATATGTTATATTTATAAATTTATAAAGAACTAGCGGTCCGCCCCGGCTTCGCCCGTGGTACATGTTTACGTTTTCTCTACATAAGAACCATCCTCGTACTTCAAGGAATATAATAAAAAAAGAATCATCAAAATCGGTTCAGCCGTTCTCGAGTTATGCGCTTACCAACACATTTTGCGATTCATTTTTATATACATATAAGATAGAAAAAATTCGATCATGACGCGAGTCCCGCCTGCTTTCACGCCAATCCGGGGCATGAAAGGATGAAATATTATATTTATGCAAATGCGATAAGTAAATAGATAATGACTTTCAAGAAAACAATGTTGTGGATTAAATATTTATTGTTATAGAAGTGTTCATATTGATGTCAGGGTAATACCACAGTAATACTGTGTTTACTTATTAATTAACATAAGTATGGAATTTATAAATATAGTTTACTTAAGGAATATTTTCTAAAGAATGAAATCACCTATAGGAAATTTTCCTTGATTTTGAGAACATTACCTAGGTTTTACTGATCTGATTAATCTATTGCAAGCAGATGAACTCATCCACTCCTGTTTGCGTTTTCAACAAGTTATTTGACAATTTTTTCCCGGCTAATGAAATGATAAACTGAATTTTTTTTTCTTGTTTATCAATTAGTGTTATATACGCAATGCGCGTGAATTTTTTCACATTTATAAAGTTACTTTATGTTACCTTAATCAGGCCTTCAAGATAAGTCTCTTTCCCCCAAAGACATTTCGAGCTAAGTTTGTGCACTCACTACGTTGCAACCGATTACAATTTACACAATCTGATCAGCGCATTATTATCCTTATATAGTCGTTATTAAAAACTGCTGAATACAATTGCCGAAAAACTTATGATTTTCTTAATTAGAACGTTATAAATTCATTAAATTTCCCATTTTTTGCCTTACAAAATCTATTGATAAATACTGCTAAAAGTTATTTTTTCCATTAATTTATTCGAGTTGGTTGAAGACCAATGAGTATTAATCCTTTAAAAAACATTTTTTTTTAATTTTGATAATTCTTTAAATATTAAAAAAATATTTAAAATAATTAGGAAAAATCCTAGCGAATTTCTTTAGTCGCGCTCCTTGGGCCGGAGCGTTCTGACGTGTGCTCTACGCTCGATTTTCCTTCATACCGAAGTGAAAGTTGCTCTACTTTATTAAATTTAATATTTTTGTTAATTGATTATTTTTATCTTAGTTTTGTGCAAATATTCGTATTTTTAAACCAGGGATGTAACGGAGGTAGTTTTATCGGAACCGAAATCGGAATCGGAGTTTTCAAATTTGGTTTATCGGAATCGGAATCGAAATCGGAATCGAAATCGGAGGCAGGGTCAGTTTGTTTAAAGACAAATAAAACATGATTTATAGTCAATTCTTTTCATTTTTATTTTTTATTATAAAATAAAAAACAACTGTGAAAAAAAATTGGCATAATTCCAAATGAACAAAAGATAAAATTAATGAATTTAAAGTTTAATTAAAATTAAAACCCAAAGTAGCGTGTTACATTTGGTGACATTACAATAAATGAACAATAGCTAAAGCAAATTAAATCAAAATGGACTCCAAAAGTAATGTATTGTACTTTATGAACAAAAGCTTTGATGCTTTGTAACAACTAACAAGTGAAAAAATAATTGATGATAGAGTGCACGTAGTGGGGGTCGGGGGATTCCCCGCGCGACATGTATGAACCTGTTCGGTACAGGCCGTCGCGCGCTGCCCGCTTTGTTTCGTTCGACCTCCGATTAACATCCGATACAAAAGTATCGGAACCGAAGTCGGAACCGAAAGTGTAATAATAATCGGAAGTTCCGACTTAACGGAACCGGAATCGAAGCTCCGTTACATCTCTGTTTTAAACATTTGATTTCGATATGGAAAATAAACGAAAAAAATACGCTTGTAACTACATACTAGAAAAAAAATTATCTTCGAACATAAAGTTAATGAAACCAAATAGATTGCAAAGGTGATTGGCAACAATTTCTTTATTTTACGGGGTGTCAGTAAAGGGATGTATATTTCTTTAAAACTAAAGTAAGCTCATAAATTTTCTTATAATATAATTTTTTTGAAGTACCAAAAATGTTTATTTTTGGTTTGAGAAATACGAAATATAATATAAACTTGTATTGAGAACTTGAACTTCCCAAGTTCATCCGGGGAAATCCCCATACGGGGAAAATGATTTGTTTACTCCAAAATTGATCCGAGGTGTTTTAATTTTTTCTTCTAGTCATTTTCAACGTAGCGGCATGTTGTTTGATTATTAATTTTGTAACTTAAATACAGGATGTTGGTTTTATATTCTGATCTTACAGACGCGCTGACAAATTTAGTCCGCCATTTCTAGTTTAGTCTACCAACTCTAAGTACCAATATTAAAACGAATGGATTATCATCACATCATCAAAACTCAGATGTAATGGAAGATCACAATAACATAGAAAATTCAGTGGGTGTTGAGAACTAAACAAACACAAGTAACAGAGACGCGAAGAATAAAAAAGAGGACGAAAACGATAATTCGTTGATGCTTTCCCTTTTCGACGTATTGTTAGGGTACATCACCAATCTGCAAAAAACAAAACTGATGATTCCCAATTGCTGATTAAAAATGAAAAACAAATAATCGACAACAGTGGTGAAAATTTGCTGATCACAATGAAACATCCTTCAGAGGTAGCAGATTTACTCATTTCAAATGTATCGGTGAACAGCGTAAAGGAGAGGAGGACAGGAAAACATTATGAATGTGGATGGTGGATTGTATACAGGGTGTAATCGATAAGTATGTGCAGGCGATTATGACGTTATTATTGCAGGTATCAAAAAACTTAAAACTGATATCGAAATTACTTTACCTAATGAGCAAAATGACAATAATAACTTTTTAAAAGTATAACGAGAAATATCTAAAAAATTTACTTTATACACTCCCATATCAAAAAGGGAAAATGGGACTAGTAGAAGTTAAATGTCTAATTCCGGCAAAAGACATGAATGCGGAAGATGCGGTTAAAAAAAAAATTAATATTTGAAATACAATGCAAAAAATAACACTTTTGTCATAGATAAGAATCATGACTATTTTTTCTAAATTCAGGGACAACTTAACGTTGCAGAAGCAGAAGTCTGCTTATTTGCTGTTTGGACTGGAGTGAATAATTCGTTAAAAATAGAATATATAAAAAAGTATGTAACGTTTAGGCAAAATAAAATGATGGACCATTATCAAGATTTTACATAAATTGCCTACTGTCAGAATTGATTTATTCGAGACTTCAGCATTCGATGCCCATCAAGGACCCATCCTATATCATTCAAGCGATTGAAAAAAAAGAGATAAATCCAGTGCAACCGATAAAGCATCAGAATGCTAGCAAAAGATTTATTAGGTTTATCAATATAAATAAATAAATAAATAAATATTATAGGATCGACCTAGTCCCACAGTAAGCTCAATTAAGGCTTGTGTTGTGGGTACTAGGCGACGATAAATATAATATTTAATAAATACATATATAGATAATAACACCCAGACCCAAGAACAAATAATTGAGTTCATCACACAAATATTTGCCCTGACCAGGGATCGAACCCGGGACCGTCGGCTCAGTAGGTAGTTACTTTACCACTGCGCCAACCGCGTCGTCAATAAATCTATATATTACACATAATATAATAAATCTGTAGAAGACGCGAAGACTGACATCCGCGCGGACGGAGTCGCGGGCGGAAGCTAGTCAGAAATAAATATCTTTTGTTTTCATTTAACACAAACATTACATTTTTTTTATTATATACAAAACTTGTTTATCCGTTTTATTAGTTAAACTGAACAACTTTCACTAAGAAACTTAGGTCGAAAAAAATGTATAGAGTTCTGCATTTTGTATGGAAAGCTTATTTTTTTTATATTTCGTCCAAATTTCTTTGTAAAAGTTGATCAGTTATATAAACATGAAGTTGAAGATATCAATAGAAAGTATTCGCAAATATTGTGTACTGATAAAAAAAAAAATCACCCGGTGTAATTTTCACGAAAATTGTTTCAAATTGTCATTTTTGGTACTTATTACGAATATTAAATTATGCATACGAATGATTTAATTTTTAAAAATTAAGTGGAGCAACTTTCCCTTAGTACATTTGTATTATTTACATATAGGATGACAGGATGCATTTGTTTGCACTACTAGACCAAGCCCTTAACACTTACAAAACAAAACTTTATTTTTTATGGCACTTCAAATCATAGTGACATCAGATATGACTTCAGTTCTGTGTTCATATCACACACAGATATCACATCTTCATATTATAGCTTCCTGTAATGTTTCCATAGCAACAGTGCTATAATGTAATCAAAATAAATTTTGCCTTTCTTTGGCATATCCATATTTAATAAATCTCAATGGCTCATAAAGAAGAGAAACCTTCAGAAGAACAGAAACGCAGAGTCCCTCTTTACCCAGGATTTCCGGAATTAGCTCGCTCAGATGTCAGCATTTATCCAAGCTATACAAAACTAGGTTTGGCATAGTAAGTAATAAGTGTAAATTATGATGTTAAGTTTTTGCGTACCTACTTGATAATAATTAAAAAAGTATTTCTCTTCCATATTATGCAATTTATTTAATTCTATGTTTAATTATTGGATTAAGTATTATCTTTCATATAGAAGTATGAATAAATAACTAGAGATATTTGCAGGAGCTTGAATAAATTATAATATTATGGTCATTTCTTAATATCTTAACTAAATTATAATTTGTTTAGCCGCGTCGTTTGCCGCCATCGATACCACTGGGCGAAAGTTGCACAGCGCAAACAATTTATGAAGGAACTACACAGTTTCGAGAAGCTCCAATCAAATGCCCTGGATGGTGTGAGGGTTCACAGAGAGTTCTCACAAGGAATACTCTCTCATAAAATACCGCCGAGACGCTACATAAATAAACTTACTCCGGACCCACTCACTATGAAGCAAAGGATAAGGGTGGAAGAAATTATAAGTGGTAGAGTTAATTATGGCAAAAAATAGTTCCGTCAGTTTTTTGTAAAGTACATTGGTATGTACCTACATCTATTATTTAACAAAACATGTGATCTAGAGTATAATTAACTAGATTACTGTGACATAATAAATAAAATAAATTTGTTACTTTATGTGTTTTATTATTTAACAAACAAAGTCCGTACAAAAGTTCCCTAGGTAAATTATGTTTTGAAACTTGGGAAAAGTTAACAAATATTTATTCCATAGCACTATTTTCTGCAGCTTTCCTCTTCTTCATTTTCTTACTTTTCTCAACATTACTCTGTAAGTAGTGCGCCTCCTTCTTAGCTTGTGATATTTCAGCTCTAAGTCTTTGTTTCATTGCCGCCTTCTCATAAGCCAGTCTTTCACTTAAATGAATCCATTTGAATCTTGGAATGTATTTAATGTTCCATATCATATCATAGTACCGGGACTTTTTTCTTGTACCTATTTTAGTATTGTTCAAACTTGCCGCGACAGCCTTAGCTATCTTTTTCCTTTTAAATTCCACCCAGCCCTCTGTGAACTGATTGGGAACACGTTTTCGTTTCTCTCCAGGTTCTAGAACAAGGAAAGTGTAAGAATTAAATATCTACGGAGATAATAATAATAAACATGTCGCCTAACCTCAAAATACTCACTTGCACTGGATTGTAAGTAAATCCTACCAACTTCGCCAAATTCGGTAAATATTTCTCTAATTTTTGCAACGTTCATATATGGAGGTATGGTAGAAAGATAAATAATTCCACGTTTCCTTTTCTTCTTTAAAGAATTACTATTTGTATCAGAACCTACTGTGCTGTCCATACTATTTTCATTGTTAACATATTCAGAACCATTTTCTGGCACTCTATCAATATCTTCGGATGGCATGATTTCTAATTTTCCAACTTTGATTACTAAATAATAAAGAACAAATCCAGAATTATTAGTATAATAATTAATTTACTAATTTAGAAATGAAATTTAAAAACCACAACACACCACCACATGACTTTGACAGCCGATCAATCACACTTCACAGATTATTAGCGTACAATGTACATTTGCCACACAGAGTACGTAATCTAAACGAGAAACATACCGATAATAAGTAATGGTCTTGTAATGGTTGTATACGTAGTATATCATTCCTTAATACTCGGGTACCATCATAAGGAATGTACCCGGTCCTTTGGAAGGCTTACGTGGGGACACGGATCCAACACGCAGAGGCCCTTTAGAGACCTTTACTGTGTTGTGGGACACCAGCCGCAGCCTGCCCATGACTGCACTATAGAGATACAGTCCTAGGCAGTCCGCGGCCGATGTAGGACTATTTCGAAATATGGAAAAACAAAATAAACTGGGCTATGGAGTGGGATGTTAAATGGGCCGGTATTTGGGGACTATTGGAAACTATGGCACCTGCCTTTCTACTAAAAGAAAGTAAAAATATGTTGGCAGGTGGTGACTCGCCCTCTCACTGTACGGGCCCCCGAAATAAGTCGCTGCAATAGTGCGACAAGGGGGCAACATATTGCGAGCAGCTAAGGTAGTATATTAATAATAGTCTGTGGTAATGGTTACTGTCGCAAACGTATTATAACAATTACTATTTTACCGCCCGCGGCTTCGCCCGCTTTGTCTAAAACCTAATAAATTATATACTAAAACCTTCCTCTTGAATCACTCTATCTATTAAAAAAAGCCCATCAAAATCCGTTGCGTAGTTTTAAAGATTTAAGCATACAACGGGACATAGGGAAATAGAAAGCGACTTTGTTTTATACTATGTAGTGATTACTCAGATTCCTTATTTTTTATTTTTTGTCCTAAGATAGCATAGTGCGACCGTCAAAGAAATTTTCCGCTAACTGTTCTGTGCTCAGGTTCTGTGTGTAGAATAAATATAAGCACATATTTATTTATCTGTGTTCAATGCTTATGTCAAGTTGACAGTGGTCAGTGTGTCGTTTGACATTGACACTATTATTGTATTGCTTCGTTGTTGAATGTTGTGTTGTGAATTAATACGTTTGCATTGTTGCTTATTATTGATATCATAGTTCAACCAGTCCTAAATACCGATCAGACTCTACATTTTTGTAATTTGTTGCTTAAATAATGGGTTGTGATGGTGGTACTATTCCTCGTCGTGATGAACTTGTGAGATTAAAAAAGAAACCGGAACAGGTAGAATATTTTTGAACGATGTATTTTCATACTATTTACATTGGACATATTTATTGGTTTATTTCTTTTTCAGAAAGATAAAGATGCTGAACGATCGTTCAAATGGCGTAACTGTGCTTTATCTCAACAACCCTTACAAGAACCCGTTGTTGCTTGTGGCCTTGGACGTTTGTACAGTAAGAGCTCAGTGTTGGAAGCTTTACTAGATAGGGAATCTAAGCCAGAGTCCATCAACCATATTAAGAATCTGAAGGTAATATTATACAGCTTGAAACAAAACTTCCTGTATTCAGTGTTCTAGAATAATACCAATTATTTACTGCTTTGTATTCACTTTTTTTGAAACATTTGTGCCTTTTTCAATTACATTATCATCACAATTCAAATATCTATCAAATAAAATGCAATAGGTACAAGTATGGTGATAATTTACATGTATTACTACTTCTTTAGGTTCTTGTAACATATACAAGATAAACAAAAATATTTTAGTCTAGCACATCAGTTTTTTTACCTTCTATCAAAATTTTTACATTGCAGGATATCAAAGACTTGAAACTCACAAAGAACCCAGCATACAAGAAGACAGAGCACACAGATGGTGCTGTTGGTGAAGGCAGTGCACCCTACATCTGTCCCATCAGTGGTCTGGAAATGACCGGAAAGTTCCGATTCATTTTCCTGTGGAGTTGTGGTTGTGTTCTCGCTGAGAGAGCTTTGAAAGAAGTTCGACAGAATTTGTGCCATATGGTGGGATTTGTTTGATGAAATTAAACATCAACATCATTAAAAAATTTCATCAATATTTTAAGTTGAAATTTTGATCAAGTGTGAAAGATGTTTCCAATTAGTTGAAAAACTTATTTCCTTTATTGTATAAACAAAGCTAAATTTTATTTTACAGTGCCAGCAACCATTCACAGAAAATGATGTTGTTGTCTTAAATGGAACAGATGAAGATTTAGAAAAGCTGAAAGAGAAAATGTCTATCCGTCTTGCTAATAGAAAGTCAAAGAAATCCAAAGCCGATAAGGTAGAAATCAAGACTGAACCTTCTGAAGCTTCCACATCTGAAACAAAGGAACCTGAACCTTGCAGTAGTGAAATTAAGAGTGAAGATTGCAAACCTGGTAGTAGTCAAGTTAAGAAAGAAACAGAAACAATACCTTTGTCTTTACCAAAATTCAATCCAAATAAACAAGCCAGAGGTCACTTTGGGTCCTCTAAAAGGGCATTTGCAAATGGTTTGCAGGAAGACCCATCTTATAAGAAGGCAAAGAAAGATTACAGTATAGCCAAAGATCCACAGACTAGTGAGGTGTATAAATCATTATTTACATCTCATAAAAGTGATCAGGAACAGAAGAGGGCTCATTGGGTTACCTATAACCCTTTTTATAACTAAATTCCAATAGATCAATTCAGAGATAATCTGAGTACAATGGTGTACACTTTTTTTTATTTTCCTGTTAGAGCGTATATGCACTATGCGGGTAGCCGCATTGCGGGTAGCCGTCCGGCTGACCGCAAGCACAATTATGTACGTAATATTCATTTCTATGCGCACTGTGCGGTCTGCGGTAGCCGCATCGCAGTGTGCATAGAAATGAATATTACGTACATAATTGTGCTTGCGGTCAGCCGGACGGCTACCCGCATAGTGCGTATACGCTCTTAGAATTATTGTTGAATAAATTCTCATTTTAATATACACCACTGTTGTCAATGACGATAAAAATGAAGCTAATTGCTGTATATACAGCAATTAGCTTCATGTTTTGTCATGCATATATTTGTTTTAGTTTGTAATTGTCATGCATATATATGCAATACAATTGAAAATGTAATAGGTACCTTAAAATTATGAATTAAATAAAAACTACAACACTGTATCAATTTTTTATTTTATCAATAAATATTGCACTCACAATGGAATGTTAAAAATTAAATCTACAATTATAAATATAAACATCAATAGATAATAAATTATTTGTGCTGACACAAACATTAAGACAAACTATGGTTAACATAATACTTTAACTTTGTATTTACTTATGTTAAGTTAAAAATGCATTTATCCTAAAACTGATCACGCATTAAAAAAACTTGCGCGTACAGCATTTTGTTGAAACTCAAAAAAAAAACACATTAACCTTTTGGCTTTAGACTATATCAAATTAATAATATGTAGTCAAATTAACGCTTAAAAGTAATACCAGCATGAAAAATACTGCACTTGTAAAAAATATATTTTTTAAATGTTATTTACCTTTGTATGTTTGTATGGCCTCCACATCTTCTTATATATAAAAATGAATCGCAAAATGTGTTGGTAAGCGCATAACTCGAGAACGGCTGAACCGATTTCGATAATTCTTTTTTTATTATATTCCTTGAAGTACGAGGATGGTTTAAAAACCATTTCCATCGTTTTCTCTACATAAATGTAGAGAAAACGTAAATACATATGTACCACGGGCGAAGCCGGGGCGGACCGCTAGTTTCTTATAAATGCAATATGTTAACATGAATGAATGATTTCACATTCATTCATTCACAATACGTTAACATGCTACTTATAAGATCTGTAATAATACTTTTTAACTTTGATCCTGTCACCTAGATTTGCAGATAATTATAGAAATATGAGGGAATACTATTAGCTCACGAGAAAGTTTTAAAGTGCATTATTAGGCCAATAAATGCTATAATTTGTTTTATGAAATATATAAAACATAAATCTTTAAAATTAAACCATTTTATTGTGAAGAAAATTCCTTAACTTCCTATGAATAATTTAAAAGAGATCAATATCCTAATTAAAACTTTGAACTTTAAAAATTATATTAAGTAGGTACTAAAAGTTACAACTAAGATTGCAATATGTTAAAATATTTTCCAAAATCACACATTTACCTTACCGTAACATACAACATTTAAAAATTAGAATAAATAATTTTTTGACATTAAAAACATAGATTAACAGAATTAAATACTAAAATAACTTTTGTACAGCAAAATAAAACTAACAATAAACAATACTTCATAAGTAACAATAATGGTAACATTCAAATGAAAAAAATCGTAAATAGTTAAAATACAGATTATAATCAATACAGCTAAACTTTTTTTTGAACTGAATGTAAAATAGTACAGATTAAAAAAAAATACTGACTGCAATCTAAACAGTTACGTCTTGCTGCACAGATGCTAAAGTGGCCTCTATGATCAGATTAAAGTCCAGTTCATTGAGGCTCGCTTTGGCTGTGAGGAGATCCAGGAATGTATCTAATGGAGATAGACGTTCACCTGATGGAAGAGCTGCAATACCTGTGAAATGAGATAGACAGTTAACACAAAGATAGATAACAAAAATTGGTTGTTTGTAAAGTAGGTTTACGATCGAGATGTTTACGTGATAACATAATGCAGTGGCAGCGCTCGAGATGAGACGGGAGATCGGTCCGTCTCTCTCTCGTTATACCTGCGATCGCGCTCATGAGGTTTTGGTGTGACACAAGTTTCTGAACATGTCACTCGACTAAAACGATTTTAAAAACGTTATCACGTTAATAATAATAGACAAGTTGTGCTAAATGTTAGTCTTTTTAGGGTTCCGAGCCACAAAAGGAAAAATCAAAACGATCCTATAAGAGTGCTTTTCCATTTGATCCAATAATGTGTGAGGATGTGTACCGAGAAATGCGTTTGTAAATAACCAATAGTATCGCTTCAAACGCTAAATGAAGCGATATAATTGGTTTTTATTTACCCTTATAGGATCGTTTCGATATTCAAATATTGAAATATGGTGCGAAGCAACGTCTTATAACACAGATAAGGGAGAAATTGTGAAAAGTGTAAATTTACAGCTACAACATATAAAAACTGGTTTATACGGAACCCTCGGTGCTTGAATCCGACTCGCACTTGGCCACTTTTCTTTCAAAATAGTTTTTAAGGTTTCTTGAATGTACAACTTTATTGATGTGTTAAATAAACGCGCTAATCTCAGGAACTACTGTTCCGATTTGAAAAATTCTTTCGGTGTTAGATACCTAGCCCATTTATCGAGGCTATCCTATAGCTTATATATCATCACGCTAAGACCAACAGGATCGGAGCAACGCGGGTAAAACCGCGGGGCACAGCTAGTTAACAAATAAAGTTATTTTCATTTCTCCAATAACTTACCAGTATCCTTAATAGGTCGATGCGGGTGATGGTCCCTTGCGGGCGCAGTGACCCCACTCAACAGAGCAGACGCATGATCTCTCGCACGCAGCACAAGTGCAGCTTTGTTCGGCCAAGACGCTAGGGCCCTACGACCACGCCCCTCCCCCACTAGTTGTATGAGACGCAGCTTGTTGTTCACTGTGCGTGTGCTGTCGTCATCTTTACCTACATGATTGACATAGTTTTTAGTTTAGCCACAGATAATATAATATATGATAAGTATACTAAATTTAAAACTATGACTCAAAATTGGAATGTAAAGTTTCTACATTTTAGCAATATGCGTGCAAGTGCAGGTGTGGTTACTCCATGATGTAATTTATTTTTTTTGTTCTATATTTTATAGACAACATGATCCTTGTAATTTGCATCTGTGCGTTTCTATTTTGTATGTGTGTGAAATGTCGTTTTTATAAGTGAATAAGAATATAATTTTCGTTAGAAAAAAGCAGCATGTGTTGAGACGCTTCAAAATAATTGTCTGCACACTGTTATCTTTTCAAAAATAAGGTTACATATGCGTGAAATGTCAAACTGACAGATATCAACATAATTTTGATACCATATAACGAAAACATCTTACCGAATAAGTTTAAAATTATTGTTTGCATCATAAAACATAAAACCTATACACAACAACAATCATACTCACTAGCAATAATAGCCTTCAACACGTCAATCTGCAGCTCAAACACGTTCCGATGTACGTACTGTGCGAACGCATGGAACCGTAGCGTCTTATATCCGAGGTACGTAAAGAACGAACTGAAGCCCTGCGGCAGTGGGAACGCGAGCGAGTCCGTAGACACGTAGTACTGTTCTAGCAACTTGAAGAGTATCAAGGCATGACTCGGTTCTAGCTCATCTCTGTATATAAAAAAGTAAATGGGTAGGGTGAAAATTTTGTACTTTTAAATGATTTTTAAGCTATTGCATAGCTTTTATCGCGGGCCTTGAGCGCGGGGACCACATCCAGAAATTCCGTAACGAAAAAACCTCACGCTCCCCATTCCGACGGGCACGGAGATGTGGCTTGAAGGCATAGCATGCAATAGCTTTACCGCGGCAGTCCCCGAGTGCCACACGTCTTTTTTTTATTGGTTTAGGAATAAAATTTGGTTAAAGGGAGGTATTATTGTTTTTTTAGCATAGACAAATGAATATTATTTAAAATCGATGAATAGTTATCACAACACAAAACGGAATATCTGGTATACAGGAAACGGTTATTGTAAGTTATTAGAAAATCATATTTATTTTTTGATGTGGAAATATGGACCGACTAATTTAATATCTAAGTCTTATCTTATAGTCCGGGATACATCGCCCATTTTTGCAAGTGATTACTATCAAGCTAATTTTTCGTGAGTAGCTTTATTTTGATGAGATGCCCAATAATTTCATGTACAAAACTCTCGATTGTGGTAGCTACCAGAGGAAACAAGGATAAAATATTTTGATTTGATGGTTCTCAAATCTGAATGTTTTTTTTTGTTCAATCTCAAGATAATTATCTAAATTATTCGAAAAAATATTTGTACTAAAATCTATGGTTTGATCAAAGAGTCCCCCTTTCCAAGTGTATCAATAACGAAGTCATCATAAATGATTACTAACCAGCTGATTTTTTTATTTTCACTTATTTAATACTTATATAATTCAACAGACATATTGTCCTACAAATTGCGTAATAAATATTTGAGAACCGTCAAATCAAAATTATTTATCCTTGTTACCTCTGTAGGCTACCACAATCGAGAGTTTCGTACATGATGGGCATCTCATCAAAATAAAGCTACTCACGAAAAATTAGCTTGATAGTAATCACTTGCAAAAATGGGCGATGTATCCCGGACTATTACGCTAATATGAAACAAAGAAATAACAAACTGCAAAAAAAAACACGCACACCGTGAACAAAATCAAAACCAAACAAGATGAAAATGAACGACGGCTGAAACAAAAAACTTAGCGAAACCAAATAACCAACAAAACCAAGCGACCAAAAATAACAAGACTCAAATGAAAATAAAAACCAAGAAACCAAAAAATCAACAAATGAAAATGAAAACCCAAAACAACAGATCACACAAATCATACACGTATGCAAAACCGCGTGGTTGGTGCGGTAGCGGTATCGCAGCTGCCGCTTTCAGCGCTGCACGACAGAGTGCTCTAGACGCGTCCAGTTGTGCAGCGGCCCAGCGGGTTGCGAGCGCGTGAACGCCGCTTTCAAGCGCTCCAGCGCTGCCGTTGTTGCTTTCGCGCATCAGGTGTACGCTTACGGCGCGTAAATTCTAGATTTCAATTTTTAAAATGAGAGAAAGAACTTAGTTAAAATGGAAAATGGAAGAACTTAGTTAATCTAACCTGTACAATAAATTTTAATACACAATAGTACAATACAACGCGTTACTAATGTTTTCGCTGTAAGGATTAGAAGAAAATGTAAGATTATTTTTAAAAAAATTTAGTGAAACATTTTTTCGTTACGCGTGACATTTTTCCGTTACGCGCCATCTTTTTCTTATCCCTACCACGCGTGATTCGACGTATTTCTGTAAAGTCACATATAGTAATTTTTTTTGAAAAATAAGGTCATAAAGAAGTTTCACTTCTTACGTGTGTACACAAGTACACGCACACATTTTTTGTTTTTATGACGTCATAACAAATTTTTAGTTGATGACGTCATAAGTTAAGCAACTCACAGCAGCTATAATATGCTCCTGCTTGCTGGCCGTGCACACGTCGAGCTCGACGAAGGGGAAGGCGTCTTGTGCCGCGAACGACGCGCGGCGCGGCGCCAGCGGGGCCGCTGTGGGGGACATGGGCGTGCTGCTGCGGGATAGCGCTTCCGGCTGTGGACGTGTGACGTCATTAGTGTGGAACTTGGAATATTAGTATATGTAACGTGTGGGTTCATGGCACTTGGAGTATTAGCACGTAATATGGGAGTCGAGAACGCTTTGGTATGCATTGTGCGGGAAAAAGAGGGACGTTATGAGCTTGTAGCACTGGGAATAAATAGCATGTAATGTGGGAGTAGAGCATGATTTCGGGAAGATCGCACCAAGGAAGGTACTATTCTCTCATGTAAGATTGGAGTGAAATATTATCATGTCAGTGTTACTGTGTTTATTGTGATGAGTGGGGACGCCCTCGTCTTGTATCAGTAATCAGTATCTTCCTGCTTTCCAATATTTTATTTTCATTTTCATCTGCGCAAATGTTCATATTCGGCGACGGTCGTTTACCATCACGCGAGCTACCAGTTACATACTATAAACCTGCATTTACACTTGCCCGCTACAATAAAACAAAGCACCTGGTAGCAGTGCAGGGACACGCGCAGGCGCTCCAGCACGGCGGCGGGCTGCAGGCGGTCGCGCGGCGCGGCCAGCTCACCTGGTAGCAGTGCAGGGACACGCGCAGGCGCTCCAGCACGGCGGCGGGCTGCAGGCGGTCGCGCGGCGCGGCCAGCTCACCTGGTAGCAGTGCAGGGACACGCGCAGGCGCTCCAGCACGGCGGCGGGCTGCAGGCGGTCGCGCGGCGCGGCCAGCTCACCTGGTAGCAGTGCAGGGACACGCGCAGGCGCTCCAGCACGGCGGCGGGCTGCAGGCGGTCGCGCGGCGCGGCCAGCGCGCACAGCGCGGCCCACAGGCGCGTCCACGCGTCCTCCGCGAACTGGCTCACGCGCTGGCGCGGCGACAGCACCACGGCCGCCACCGCGCTGCGCCACAGCGCCGCCTGCGACACCGACACGCACACCGCGCCCGCCTGCACACACACATGACACAATCAACATTGTAACGCATTTCATTAAAGAAATAAAGTTTAAATGGCGGCGCTTATCATTCCCTCTCGCTTACACACTGCCGTACAGTATGCAAAAAAATAGGGTAAAGTAAATCACTAAAATGTATTTGATTTTCTAAATTTACAATGACAATTATGTATTTAAGATAGTAAATAATATTTTATTGGAATGTGTCATAATATGTTCTTTGGGAAAATTTTTATGGGCTCAATACTAGTATTATGGGGATTTTGTTGCATTCTGTATACGTAAATATGATAATTCATAACAAAACAGTTTATCAATAAACAAATTGAAATAATTAATAAAATAATTATCCATTTACGTTATTTTTATTTTCTTTTTTACTGACCCTACCATATGTCAGTGTCAGCTTTGGCCGCCATTGAAGATTCGTTTCTATAATGGAACGCGTTATATTGATCACTGCAGTACGACGTGCGCGGCGAGGTAACACCGCGGAGGACGACGCGGCGGCGAGTATTAGCCATAAAATGCTTATATATACGCATAAAATAAATATTTAAAATGCTGCATCTTTTATTTAACTACGACCGCAACAAATATACGAATTAAGTGAACTATGTATAACCTTAACTCATTGGGCCCCGAACGGCCCAATCGGTCCACGACACCATAGATTTTCTATACTCTGTCCATTATATTATTTGCTCTTTGACAGCTCACAACTATGAAATTTTGTATTTATTATGTTAAAATGTCATTCATTAAAATACTGTGCTTCATGGACAGTTACCGCCCACTTAGAGATGTGCTTCACAGAACGATTCGATATAATTGTGCCACAGATTATAAATAATCGTTATGTGAATATATCCGATAAAAAAGTCTTCTACTAAGTTAATGTTATATAAACATAAAGACAACCAAATTGTATGATAGAAACCAACTAAAATATTATCTATATATATATAATTCAAAGGTGACTGATAGTGTGATCTATCAACGCACAGCCCAAACCACTGGACGTATCGGGCTGAAATTTGGCATGCAGGTAGATGTCGTAACGTAGGCGTCCCCTAAGAAAGGATTTTAGAAAATTCATCCCCTAAAGGGGTAAAATAGGGGATGAAAGTTTGTACGATGCAAATTTATCTTTTCCACGCAGGCGAAGCTGCGGGCAACAGCTAGTTATAATATAAAGTTTTACTTTTTTTTAGTTTATGATAAACAAATAAAACAACGAGAGTAGTTTAATCTATTTTATTATCCTAAGCCGTCAGAATTAAAATCTTCACTAGATTCGTCCGATGAAGAGTCTTCCGTAATATGTAGGATAAGTTCTTGTGTGCAAATATTGTCAAATGCAATATCACGGTCCCAATCATATAATATGACACGTTTAGTTCTCTCCACCACTCTTGCCCAGTTCTCGGCCGTCACGTGGCTGCTAGCGTCTTTTAGTAATGCCAACATTTTATTCGCTGTGAATGGCGGGCTCGTATTGCTTCTCGCAGCATGCCCTTCTACTTGAGCCCAGATGAGCTCTATAGCGTTGTATTGGCAGTGATATGGAGGAATTCTAAGGACGATATGGCCATATTCTATTGCCATTTCATCTATTACAAAACGTTTAGGTTTTTTTTTATTTTTAATATTTGTAATAATTCTATTTTTAACATAGAATCGTCCACATTTTCTCCATTATCACGAAGCCAATTAATAATTTCATGTTTTTTATTAGCTTGTGTTGGCATTTTATCAATTTGGCGAGAGTGGTAAGGTGCGTTATCAATCAAAATAGTAGATGGTTCTTCCAATGATAGGAGCATTTTTTGAACCACTCTTCATAGACTTCTGCATTCATTTCTTCGTGGTAATCGCCTGATTTCTTAGATTTAAATGCCAGCAGTGCATTTCGTACAAAACCTTTTGCCGTACCAGCGTGACAAATGATGAGGCGTTCACCTTTTCCCATTGGTACTGCGGAGGTTGACGCAGCAGTATCGTCGGTCCAGGAACGGGATATTGTGTGGTTAGCGTTGAGCCATGTTTCATCTGTAAAAACAATATGTATTTGTCCAATCTTGTATTCTTTTTGCCTGTCTTAAAAAGTCACATCGTGACAAAGCAACATCAGTACGTTCCATTAACACTTTTCGTTTATCACATTTTTAAATGAAAAACCAATTGTTTTTAAAACTCTCGCCAATGAAGATTTTTGACCACGAAATAAACCACTTCTTTCCAAGGAAACAATAAGTTTTCTTAAAGTTGGAATTTCTTTTTCAAATAGTAGTCATATAAATGACGACGAAGGGCATCAGCGTTAATCAACAACACCTGTCACCTTACGAGGCCGGCGCTTTCTTTTTGGTGTAGAAGGTTTGTTTCTTTCCAAGCCACTCCTACCGTAGGCATCATTAGTAATTTTAGTCACAGTTGGTAGACTGATACCCAACGCGGCCGAAACACGGTTTCGCACTTGCGAGAAAAGTATAAGAGGACCGCCATTTTGATTTTCTTTCTCAAATAAATCACAAAGTTTTAGTTTTAGTTTTATTTTCAAGATCAATGCATCTAAACACTCACAAAAGATGCACCGAGGAATAAAACTACTCAACTCAAGGCGACAAACAAATGCGAGAGAACACTCAGCGAACATAAATGCGTGTGACTGGCACGGGCGTTTTGCTGCGAGTGACGGATGACGTCAAAATGGTGGCCGGTGGATGGTCGGTTGATGTTACCATTATACATATAGGTAATATAATGTCAAAGCGTTTGGAGATTTTAGCAATTAAAATATATGTATTTATATTAATAAATGATATATAATCTTATATATAAAAATGAATCGCAAAATGTGTTGGTAAGCGCATAACTCGAGAACGGCTGAACCGATTTCGATAATTCTTTTTTTATTATATTCCTTGAAGTACGAGGATGGTTTTTATGTAGAGAAATCGTAAATATGTACCACGGGCGAAGCCGGGGCGGATCGCTAGTCTTATATATAAAAATGAATCGCAAAATGTGTTGGTAAGCGCATAACTCGAGAACGGCTGAACCGATTTCGAAAATTCTTTTTTTATTATGTTCCTTGAAGTACGAGGATGGTTTTTATGTAGAGAAAACGTAAATATGTACCACGGGCGAAGCCGGGGCGGACCGCTAGTATAATATATAAACAAAACAAAAACGCAATATAAAATGTTTATAATATTATGTACTTAATATTACATTGCTTATTATTACATTTACGTAATTTAATTAATTTAATTTATTTATTCGATTAATGGTTATATTAAAAATTCATAATCGGAATGATATCACAATCGAGAATCTTTTGAACATCACTAAAGCTATCAACCGTCGAACTGTCAAAAAGCAATTCTAAAGGTAGCATTCGGATCTGGGCAGTCGCGACCCGGCAGCCGCTGCCCCGCAGCCGCGACCGTGGTCGCGAGGCACCGCTTCGTAGGGAATTGTATGCGATAGTGTCCGACGCAAGCGACCGAGCCGCGCGGCCAAGGGGCGTGGCCTGCTCGCGACTTTGGCAGCGCCGCCGGGCCGCTCCGGGAGCAGTACGGTCGCGCTGCTGGCGACGTTTACCGATGAAAACGACGAGTTTTTAGTTGAATTAATTGCTAAAAATCCACCACTTTACGATCCTTGACTCAAAACCTATAAGGATAATGTTATGATATAATGAATCGATTTTATTCCTCTTTGATGATAGTAAGACCAACATTATTTGGTCGTCCTCTTCTTCGTCCTCTATCAGTCTCTTCACGAGTTCTCGCTTTCGTATATTTGACTATTATTTTGACTGAGTGCTGTTTGACTACTGCGCGTGGCAGTCACTGCCCGGGTCGCGGACGCTGTAATCCGTAAGCTTCTGGCAGCGCCGCACAGCAGTGACAATTTTCCCGGCTGCAGGGCCGCGGCTGCCAGGTCGCGACAGCCCAGATCCGAATGCTACCTTTATAGTGGACAAACTATACTGTGTCTGTGATTCCGGGGCCTGAGTTATTAATATAAAAAAAATATTACAAATTAAAAAAAAGAACTTCCATTACAACACGTGTCCTACGTTCACCTAGCGACACTTCTAACTCACCTTAACATCCCCGAACTTCAAGTGCAAAGTGAACGGCAGCCAGTTCATAAGAGTAGCGGCGGCGGCGGGCAGCGAGCGGCGCGTCACTGCGTACGTAGTGCCTACTAAGTACTCCTGCATTACTTTTTGTAGACCGCCTAGACCGTCGTTTTGGTTCACGCATAACCAGGATATTAGCTGGAAAATTATTCAATCGATAATTTTGTAAAATATAAGAAACATGTTATTAATTTTTCTTTGTAAATAAAATATAATCCAAAAAACATTGTGTGGTTTTTATTTCCTAGATCACAAGCCTTGTTATCTTTACAATGATATTTCAATGCAAAGTTAAAATTGTCTACATGTAAAATTTCGAATAGAAAGATTCATCTTCATTTAAACAAATACCGGTAAAACCTGCTAGCTTTGCCAACGGTTGCAGACTTTGCCATAGCCAACTTCTGAGGGAAAAAGTGTAGTCACATCTTAATATCAGTTTTTTGTCATTTATGCATGCCTGTATAGTAAAATTTATGAGTTAAATGGCAACACCGAATGAGATGTGGCAGTCTAGCTTGTTTTTGAGATGTCATTTTCGGCGGTTACTTTTTTCGAATGTTGGCGGTATGAAACTTAGTGCTCCGGAACTTTTACAAAAACAAACGGGAAAAGCTTTGCCTACGTAAGTATTTTTTTGATATTATGTTAACATAATGTTCTTTAGCTAAATAAAAGCTGATTTACTATGCTACAAGCTACCTTTACTTCGCAATTGGTATTGGTAAATTCAACAACCCCAATCACAACGTCTGTGATGATGACTTTGCCATGTTTTGTTGGAGGTTAGGGCTGCCACAAAATTTCTGATGAATATTTTAATTAAATTGTCATTGTAAGAACCTACTGACTGGTGAAAAAAAAATATAACTAGTTAGGTAGCCAGGTATGAAATACACAGTGCATGTGCTTAAATGAAGGTTGTTTTACAAAAGGTATTTATTTATTTAATTATTTATTGCACACACAAAAGAAATAGAGACACATAAAGTACAGCTAATAGGCAATAATGTGTACAAACGGATTTTAAAACTTAATTGGATTGGTTCCTATCAAGTTTAAAATAACAAGAATTTTTATATTCAATCAAGATCATATAAATAAGAATTTGTCATTGTTTAAATCTTTTAGGAATGTCGTGTAATGTGTGATATTAAAAAAAAGTTAGTTAGTTTAATGAATACTATTTTTTTTTTGTTTTATTATGTAAAACAATTCAAAGTTAAGAAACTAACTAGAAGTAATTGATTATGTTTTTTTTTTTACTTTTACTAAATTATTCCTACTACGAAAACATTTTTATTTGACAACCCTAACCCTAACTTCTTCTTATATAGGAAATATTTTGGAAAGGTTGGTGAATTTGCCACCTTCTTAGAGAGTTAAATTACCAGTGCTAAATAATATAAAGTTTTTACTTTATTTTACGGGATATAGGAAGAGTGCAAATATATTACTTTTTAACCTCATAAACTCCAAAAATTTCATTTTTTCTTTCATATGGCAAATTTACCAGAAGTGACAGCTAACTTTGCCATAATTGTTTTTATGCTTAAAATATTATAATTTACAAAAATGAAATAGATATTTAGTAATAATGTAAATTTTCATGAAATTTACTACGTCTAGGTGCAGGTTACTCATTACGTTTTCATACAATTATATTTTTTTAAAGCGAATCAAACTTTTTGACACATGAAAAAGTGGCAAAGTAAGCAGGTTTCACGGTACACTATAAACCACACTTAATTGAGTAACAAAAAAATCTTAAACAACTATTTATTAACTTAATAAAAAAGGACAAACAAAATTATGAATACTATTCGGCTCGTTAGCGGCTCACAAAAAAGTGTTTCTATTGAATTCATTGACTCATTTCAAACCACCAAACAATTCAATTTCGTGTGAACTAAAATCGAAAAATATTATCCTTATTGCAAATTATTAACCACATTAATCCCACTACAACTACACTTACGTCTTCCGCCAGATCCGTGTTGCCCTCATGCTGGACCAGATAATGCAGAACACCGAGCCTATTTTCTACCACCGTATCGCTCTTGAACGTAGCAGCCAAGTCCTTTTCCGATACGTTCATAGTAACAATATCTAAAGTGTTCAGGTCCACCATAGTGTGAGGCCCCCAGCCCACTAGTGGGGCAAGACTGGGCCCACTTTCTGTGCTCTCTGAGGGAATGACTATGTGGCAACATGGCTCGTGGTGCGGACTTATGTCGATTAAGTGCGTGAACAGCATTGGTATGTGTACGAGCAAGTGGTTCTCTGTGAAGAGAATGTTTTACACATCAATTCTATAAAGCTGAAGGGATTGCTTGTTACGTTGGACACGCAAATCTCTGGAACTATTACAGTAAGCATTTTTTTTAATAAGGTAAGTATCAATTTTTCTGTCGTAAATAGTGTCAATTGTAATAAGCGGAATGTCACTTCTGGAACATTAAAAAAAAGATTTTGCAGAAAGGATAAAAAAATAAAAATAAAGATTTCTACTCGTCGAGTTAAAAAATGTTATATCACAAAATGTTTCTCAAATTATCATAATGTATCGTAGATATCGCATGAACATATTAAAAACTCATTCAATTTTAAGCTCCCAAAAGAGAATTCTTTAAAAAATAAAAAATAAATATTACATCATCGATTACGAGTTTTTCACATACCAGCATACAATGTATACGAAGGTCGCAAAGACTTGGCCAAAGACCAGGGCAGGTCGGGCACCACGTTGTGCACTACGCAACCGTGGTGTAATAGCGTCACAGAGTATGCGAAGTTCACACCAGAGTCTTTCAGATCCACGTCATCCAGCACAAGAGAACTGGTCGAGTCGTCTAGTGGCTGGAAATAATAGCTACATTAAAATATTAAATAAAAACGACCGGAAATGGAATAGGAGTATTTATTTATTTATTTATTTATTTATTTATGATGCACCAACAGTAACTCAATTTGTAACATTATATAAATAATCGTACATAAAGTCTTAATCTACCTAAATTGGCTACTAATTATAGGTACATACAGCATTACTTCAGAATTGGATTGAATTTATAAATTTATATTGAATTTAATATTTAATCTAAATAATTATACACAGAAAAAAAATGTTAGATGTAGAGCAATGTGAAAACAATATTGTCAAAAATAATTGTCGGAATTCAATAACATTTTTACAGTCATTCAATAAGAGATTTTGAGGATTAACGATTTAAATTTCGTTAATGATTGACCGAAGATGTCTATGTCTCCCGAGATACTCGTGAGCTTATTATACTCGTGGGAGAGTCTCACTATGGGTGAATTTTTGCCAAGATTTGTCCTATATGAAGGCGCACTCAGGAGGGAACGGGGTTGACGGGGGAGTCTAGACGGTACATTGATACAGAGCCTACTAAGTAATGCTGGACAGTCGAGACCGTTATTCAACAATTTGTATAAGAACGAAAGATCAGCTATAGTGCGACGCGATTCGAGAGATGTCATGCTAAAGTGTTTAAGCCTGCCTTCATAAGAGCTTATGGATCTTGCGATACCAGCTCGGTAAGCAAGATGGCGTACAAGTCTCCTCTGAATATTTTCAATTCTATTTTTGTGAATCTGATAACAGGGGTTCCAAACTATACTGCAATACTCCAAACGAGTGCGCACGAAGCTATTATAAAGAAGTAGAGCAGTAGAGGTGTTTTTAAATTCCTTTGAACAACGCAGAATAAATCCAAGAGAACGGTACGCCGCTGCGATGACAACATCATAATGTTCTATAAAACGTAGCTTACAATCCAAGTGCACTCCCAGATCGCGAATCGTAGACACTTCCATTAGCATGTTACCCTTAATGTGATATTTGGAGAGTATTCTATTTTGGGAACGAGTAAAAGATATCTGGTAACACTTGCCACAATTCAGATACATTGCGTTTCTTTCGCACCAATTAGTCAGTCTATCCAGGTCAGATTGTATTAAATCGGAATCAGCACGAGAATTTATTTGACGAATTAATTTCAAATCGTCAGCAAATAAAAATGGTGTACTGTGCTGGAAAATATCAGGCAAATCATTAATAAATATGTTAAAAAATAATGGGCCCAGGGTTGACCCTTGAGGCACTCCTGATGTCGCTAAGAAATACTCGGACTGAACTCCATCCAGAACTACCGACGACCTTCTTCCACCTAAATAAGACTTGCACCAATTCAAAATATTTCCTGTAATTCCGGCGTGTTTCAACTTGTCAACCAATATGCGGTGGCTGACTTTATCAAAAGCCTTAGAAAAGTCGGTGTAGATAGCGTCAACTTGGAAACCTCGGTCTACGGCATCTGACACATCGCTTATGAAGGCAACTAGGTTGGTGTTCGTAGATCTCTTGTTGACAAAACCATGTTGATTGATGGATAAAGAGCTCTGGACAGTGGAATATAAATGGCTATATACAAGGGACTCGAAAACTTTTGCCATTGTGGAGAGAATAGAAATTGGACGGTAATTAGAAACCAATTCACGTTTGCCATTTTTGTATATGGGTACAATTCGAGCCAGTTTCCATTTTGACGGAAATATTCCCTTCTCAAGTGAGGCGTTGTATATATACGAAAGTGGCAAGGACAAAGCTCGAGCGCAAGACGTCAAGAAAAAAGGCGGTATATTATCAGGTCCCGCGCCCTTGGACTTATCTAATTTTAAGAGTGCTCTGTAGACAGCATGTTGAGATATGTTAAAAGAATTTGTGATTTTAATAAGGGAAACATCATTGGATGAAGAATAATCGGGTGAAGTATGTGTTGGATCAAATACAGAAGAAAATTGCTTTGCAAATAAATTAGCGATATCAGTAGGATTGTTGGCGACTTCTGAATTCAAAACCATCTGCGAGGGATAAGTGGATCCGCCTTTCCGCAAGTTCTTAATATGAGTCCAAAAAATTTTAGGCTGAGTTTTAACCGCCTTTTCAATCTTGTCTAAGTAGTTTTTGTAGCAAACTTTAATTAAGGTGGCACCTTCCTTACGCAGATAACTAAATTCAAGAACGTCTAGCGGATTACCATATTTTTTTACCTTCTTACGTAGTTTTAATTTCTTTTTAAGCACTTTTATAAGATGATTTGAGTACCAAGGAGGATAAAAATTCAAATTCAAATTCAAATTCAAATTATATTTATTTGCAAGAATGTAGTTACAAATTATAGATGTTTTTAATTACAATATTATGTGGCTAATACATTCTACCCATTAACCACCTTGGTATCGAAAAGTCATCGGTATATGTTGTTTAATAACATTCCTGATAACAGCATAAAAATTATCAACAATAACATCTATTCCCTCTGTTAAATTCAGTTCATGTTTCCAGTTAATGCAGTCGAGAGTGTTAATTATTGTATTGTAATCTGCTTTAAAAAAGTTGTAACGATATGAGGGCTTCGGTTTACATTTTCTGGTAATTTTAGTATTAGGTGTGATAACTAAAGGGGGATGGTACCTGTCAACTTCTCTTATAGGACTAGGGCATACTTTTATATCAATGCAATCAATGTCTGAGAGTACTAAATCAAGGACTTTACTTTGAGAATTTTTAAATCCATTGCGCTGAGTGAAATCATGCAAAGTGAGGAAATCCACCAGACGATCTCTTAAACGAGAACCACAGCAAGAAGGAAATAAGAAGAAGTTTGTATTGTCGTATACCCAATCAATGCAGGGAAGATTAAAATCACCAAGAAGAATCGTAGAACCAGACGAATATCCATCAATGACAGAACTACAGTTGCCAAGAAAATTATCTAGTATATTATAGGTGACAGGGGGCGGCAAATAGACAGCACATATCTTCATAGAATCATGAAAATCGCCACCGGAACCAATAGCAATCCATACATCCTCATAATTACTCTCCCAATCTGACATACGTCTTGACAAAATTTTATTAGAAACTGCAATGAGGACTCCGCCCCCCAATTTCTTATGATTACTGATATTGGAGGATTCACGATCGCGACGATATACAGTGAATGTGTTATCGAAAATTTCATTGTCAAAAATCCCACCGTGCAGCCACGTCTCAGTTAAGACATAGACATCATAGTCTGAGTTTTGTATATGCTGACGTACATTAACTAAATTACTACGTAAACCTCTTGTATTCTGGTAATAGATTTTGATAGAATCGAAAATAAAAAGTATAACAATAAATCTTGTCAATAAACATAATATTAATACCCGATTAGGATACCGACTTCAATTTTTCCAGGCTTCCTATGACAATAGTCTCAGACACCTCGTCCTTTTTCATAAATATTCGACCACCACGCACCCATACAAATTTGTAGTTAATTTCCTTTGCTCTCAATCTAGTGGCAGCATGAATTATTTTGTTAGTCGGTGATAAATGTTCGATTATGTAGATAGGTGAGGGTGTATCTGATGCAATACCAAGGTCAGCAGAGTTCAATTTGTTCTTTTTGTTGTTCTTATTATACTGCTGGCTAGCTGCAAGAAAGGTGTCACGAATGCGAGGGCTGCCAAATTTGACGAGTACAGATCGTGGCCTGTTACTTTTTGGGTTCATTTTAGCGATTCTGGAGCAATACATTATGTCGGTATCTTTTATGTCGCACTTAATGACCTTGCTGAGTTGGAGAACTGTATTAATCAAATTTTCTGAGCGATGTTCTGGCACACAATGCAATTCAACATTATTAGACCGTGCATGTTGTTCCATTGAGTTTAAATCTCTTCTCAAATCCTTTAATGAGTTCATGAGAAAAGCGTTGTCCTTTTCCAATTTATTTATTATAATACATTTTTCTTCAAGTTTTGATTTAATATCATCGTATTGTCCGCTGTAGAATGTAAGTGATTGCTGAAAATCGGCTATTAGGTTATTGATTTTATTAAACTGTTCGCTGAATAGGGACTTAACCGATTCTCTAAGAGCCTGACTTATTTCTTGCCTAATAATTTCTCTCAATGAACTGCTTTTTAAATCGGTTAATAAAGTGTTATTATCTGTCTCAGCCGGAGCGTGTTGCATTTCTTGGCCAAGAAACGCGCAATCCCCTGATGGGGAAGGCAGCCTTGCCGCACGGACCGGCGTATTCGTGTTATCCAACTTAGGTTCTTTGATTAAACATCCAGGGCATATCCACGAACTTTTAGTCTTAGCATTCATTGATTTGAAACGCCTTTCTGTTATATTCGCGCAAAGAAGATCAAACCAAAGATTGCATTTATAACATTGTAGGCCATCTCGGCTTTTAAAAGCGCTCATACATCCGGCACAATTAATTGTAGACATGACAAAGCGATTATGAATCAAGTCCAAAATTTGACAAAGTAGCGCTTCAAGCTATGCACCTTAGAAATACGTTTAGTGGTATAAGTAGATTCAAAGCAATATAATTCTGTACTTGCCGTCCCGATGTTCTGATTTATAGCCTCGGCAAAAACGTCGTAAGCGCCAGGAAATCAGCGTCGCTTACGCGTTTTTATCGTAAACAGTCTTAACACTTCAAAGTCTGTCGTACATTAATGTTTTATAATGGTTTTATACTTTTATTTCGTATTTACACTGTACACTGAATATTAAATTGTTCACTAATAGTTCGTTTATATAGTTACAAACGATTATGACACTGTACAAGACTCAAACTGCACTTTTAACTAGTTAATTTGATAAAATAAACGGGAGCAAATTATACACACTGATATGTCTGAGGTAGGATAATTAATTATGTAAGTATATATTGATCAATTAAAATACAAAGTTAAAAACTTTGAAGGAAAAGGCGCAGATCCGATCAGAAATATAGCCAAGCGAATCGAATCACTTTTGGTTTTTTTGTAATTAAGTTTATTAAACCTTGTAAAGTTAATGATAACAAACGCGCAGCAGTACCTGCTGATCAGAGATAATATACATGTCAAAACCACACATTCATGAACAGAGGTAGGTACAGCCTTATCTGTATAGGACCCGCAAACTGACGCCACGAAAGACAGGGGAATGTTTAGCTGAAAAGTTAACATTCATACCTTGTACAAATAATGATGACAAACGCACAGCATCCCTCGCTGGTCGCAGATAATATACAGGTCGAGACTGCAGTCGTGTACCCGTAAAGGTACAGGGTCATCTTCATACGACCCGCAGGCAGACGCCGCGCCGTGCGCTCCCGGCATGTGCGGGAGAGACAGGGGAATGTTAAGCTGAAAAGTTTTTTTTTATTTCATAAAATAAAATAAAATATTTTTTACCCATTGAAACGAATGATGGTAACAATCGTTCGGCAGTTAGTACATAATTATGTATTAATTATCTGCGTAAGCCAATGTGAACAATAAGAGTTCAGTGGAATAATTTCACGACCAAAGTACAACAACAACAGTTAGATATATCATATACCTAAAACAACATATTGATGAAAATTCTCACCCACGATTATATTACCGTACATTTTGGAAATTGGATTGAATAAAATATTATGGCGAGGTCAATGGGAGGCGCAGGCGCAGGTGAACTCATCGTCATGCCATAATCTTTCACATAATTCAAATATGATCGGATAAATCACGCTGTCCGAAATATTAGCAAGGGTAATACAAGAGTGGATATATTTTTAAAGCCTAGGACAAAAAAAATCCCTTGTGCAAAAAAATATCTAAAATATATTTAACTCTTTCTTACTCTCTCTTTTATAATAAACTAGCTTTCCGCCCGCGGCTTCACCCGCTTTGTCTAAAACCTAATAAATTAGATACTAAAACCTTCCTCGAGAATAATCCTATCTATTAAAAAAAACCGCATCAAAATCCGTTGCATAGTTTTAAAGATTTAAGCATACAAAGGGACATAGGGACAGAGAAAGCGACTTTGTTTTATACTATGTAGTGAAGTGATGTAATTACTAAAAAATTCCAAAATGCATGTTTAAGTATTTTTTTTTTGGTTTAAAGAAAAAACAAAATTATTATGAATATGCTAAATTGGATCGCTCGGAACTTCGGAAGGTTTAATCGACCTTCAATTCATTTTCGCAAAAATGATGTCACCTGATATTAAATAAATATTTTTATAGGTGGCAACTGGCACTATTAGTATACAATTAATGACGTCATAAAGAATACCGTTAATAACGTATTTAATTAATTAACCGATTAAACAAATAATTATAATGAAAAAAATATGGTCATATTAAAATATTATGTGTCAGTTTATAATTACTCTACATACAGTAATTTTAGTTTTTACGCAAACACGTTTGCATAAGAAATAAGAATTTTACAATATCAGATATCACAAACAACTTGTCAAAGTATTCTAAACAGAACAGTCATAAGTGGTGCGTTGGGTTCTGCTATAATTTTTTATTTCTTATTTTATAGACTTGGATGCCAACACCATAAAATCTGGTTACCTACTTCTAAACCTTCGTGCCTCCATCTTCTAAGAACAGTTCTACATTATAATTCCTGAAAAACTACAGAACCCGCAACGGATAAGAACTGTCTAGTACAAACATCTACCCAACATCAAAATCAACAATATATGGAGCTGATTCTAACGCTCTCATTTTTTATTATAACGCATCATTTATCACAAAACGTGAATGACATCGTCTACTCATCTCAGTCTTTAAAGTATTCAAATTTATTCCGTCTGCCTGAGATTATAATATCAACTTGAAAAAAATAGGTTTTTTTTAGGAAAATTCTGTTTACGGGCATGATAATTATGGGCTTCCATGGGCCTCTCAAAAATAAATAATATCTGACATATTTTTTCTTTACCAATGCAATATTTCAACAAAATTAAAAAATGTTTTCAATAATGAACATGATTCTCAACTCCATAATTAGTTAATTTACACAAATACATTTAAAACGTCAGTCAATACTTCTTTTCTGGTCATGATGAACTTGAATACCAATAATAAAGGGCTTTTCATTAAGCACGGGTAGACTATCATTACGGTATCACTTAAGGAATAAAGGGCATATTGTTATGTCCAAATTCCACTTGACTAACACAAAAATTTTAGACTTTAGAAAAATTTTAAAACACTCAGAATTTGTTCTCATCTTACGACAGTCTCATGAGGCAGATCCGCGTGAAACTGTAATGCTGATAGTGTCGGCGTCAGTTCAGTTGGAGATTTATCTTCTTCGTCCTCAGCAAAGCTTTGAGTTGGCGCCCGATAGTGGATGTAGAATAGTACCTTTAAAAGAAAAACATATTAGAAAAAAGCTTTAAAAATTTAAAGTAACCCTAATAATATATAAAACCGTAATAAAATAGTAAAGCTATTGCATGCTATGCCTTCAAGCCACACATCCGTGCCCGTCGGAGTGGGGAGCGTGAGGTTTTTTCGTTACGGAATTTCTGGATTCGGTCCCCGCGCTCAAGGCCCGCGATAGAAGCTATGCAATAGCTTAAAATTGTTGAGTAGGTATTAAATAAAAATGAATAAATCCATCAAAAAAATATTATTCATAAATGATAATGGATTCCTAATGATAAGTTGAATAGGTCATAATGACCTATTAATGATATGTCAACAAGTATAGTAACTAACAAATTTATAACTGTATTGAATGTTAATGTTTAATTATTTTTAATATATTTTTTTCAGCATTAACACTTTCTTTAGCCATTAATATTTAGCCAAATTTATGCAATCACTCTTTTAGTTTGTAAAAAGTTTTACGAAACTGGTGTAAAAAGAACACGAAAAATTTTGATTTCGTAAATATTTTTTTTAATAATTCAAAAAACTAAAGTATACTAATACTTATTTATGATTGACTACTCACAAGATGTCAACATCAATATAATTCTCATAATTTAATTATATCCAGGAAGCATACAATTAGTAGTAAATAAGGTCATTATGAAGATGTAGGTATTTAATTAATTTATTGCATTCAAGGATAACAGCTTCAGGCATCCACTATTTGAAAACTTGATATATAAAGAAATACGTGAAGCACTCGGGGACTGCCGCGGTAAAGCTATTGCATGCTATGCCTCCGTGCCTGTCGGAGTGGGGAGCGTGAGGATTTTTTCGTTACGGAATTTCTGGATTCGGTTCCCGCGCTCAAGGCCCGCGATAGAAGCTATGCAATAGCTTAATTATAAAAGCAAAGAGCTATAATATATATTTATTTATATTTTATTTGTATAGATATTAATTCTTCCTGTTGAGTTTAAATTTTTGCAATCATTAATTGATGTTCAACCAGTGTTTGAATAAAATAAACATAAAAAATATATCAAATCTACTTCAATATCAATATATTGGTATTAAAATTATGTAAAACTATATGTTTGATAATGTTAGAAGGAAACATTCTGGATTTACATAATTACATTGTTATTGGTACTTTATTATTTTTTTATGACCACCATAATATAGGTTATTAATCCATACTGATTCTATTATAATTTAACTAGCTGTGCTCCGCAGTTTCACCCGCATTGCTTGATGATATAGCCTTCCTCAATAAATGGGCTATCTAACATGGAAAGAATTTTTCAAATCGGACCAGTAGTTCCTGAGATTAGCGCGTTCAAACAAACTCTTCAGCTTTAAAATATTAGTATAGATTTAATGTATTCCATACTTACTTGATTGACACAATCCCATTGGGCCCAAGAAAAAACATGAACAATTGTCTCTGGCTCTGGATAAATACCATCGAAACCCCACTTGTCTGTGCCATCATCACATTCATTTAGAAACATTGGTGTTCTGTATATTTTAATACCTAAAAACAAATCAATTGAAAACTTGAACTTGAATAGGTACAGTTTTAAATAGCAAAATTACTCATATACCTATACTTGGATATATAAAACTTACATTCCAAATGCTTGAACAATATGAATCTGTCATTTCTTATGCCAGGACTGTACTTATTGCTCTTTCCATACACATATTGCACCATTATTTGTTTCGTGGATTGTTCTTCTACCTCTTCAGGTCCAGTCACCTTGTCTGGAAGGATTGCAACCAGATATGGTCGATAAATGGGCTCTTCATTGGCATCTGTAGGAATGTCTTTGACCACATAAACAACCAAACTATGCGACGAATTTACAGAAGCCTGTATTATGTTTAGTTTCTCCTCAAAGGTATAAAGGGTCTTCAAACTTTTTGTCTTATTCGTATACACGCCTATATTTAAAACGTCTTTGCTTTCGCGTGTCGATATCCATGTCAAAATTTGTGACCCATCTTGTTCTTGGCCCACTAGACGCCACTCGCGAGCTGTTACTTCTGGAATTGTGTGTTTGAAGTGATTAATTACTCAGAATAAGTTGTTTTTGCCGACAAAAATGGGTAAACATTGAAACAGTAACATACCTTCATCGCTTTGTGATTGTAAGACACCGCAAAGCTTTACGGCTAAATTATGAGAAGTCATTATTATAATGTTTGAGAAAATTATCTCACTTCACTTCACAGTATTGTAATAACGATAACCATAAGTATTTAATAATACTTCATAATCAGAACCTTTTCTCTTCAACAGATATCGACTTTTCCTGACTTAATTTTCTATCAGCTGGTGCCCAGCTGTGCATTGGAGTGAAGATAGTTGCAGCAGTACAGCCAACATAAAAACAAAACAAAATTTTACCAAGCAGTCAACACCATTGCCAATCACATTGATCGACCAATCACAAAACTTTATTTGGCTGTAGAATTATTTTTCATTCCACGGAATTATTATCTGTAATATAAACCTTGTAAGAACAAATTTATTTAAAATTTCACACAATAAGAAACATTATAACATTTTGAAGATAATATACAAAATATACTAATAAAATTCAAAATAAATGTTTAAAAAATATTTTTTACTGAATTGTTCGTAACATTTGTTATCTTTTTGAAAACCTTAACCTTAATTCTTTTTAGAGAATATGAAGCATTTTTATTTAAAAAAGAAACCAAATATGTTTTAACTATTTTCAGTAAATATAAAATGAACGAAAATTTAAAAAAACGGAACGTACTCATCTTGACATACATTTTACAGAAGAAACAAACATGAAGTTAGGTAACGGTTAGCTTGTAGAAGACCAAAGTTTTACCGCGACATTTTCGCGCGGAAAGCCGGGCGTTATCGATCCGTGGAAAGCTTAAAAATAGGAATTTAGTGTGAGAAATTGGATTATATCTATCATTTCTTCAAATATTTTATCAAGGTTTAGTTAAAGTGTTAAAAAACAATACAAAAAGTTGTGATTTTGTGATATAAGTAATAGCATCAACAGTAGTGCACAAGGAAATCTTAGTTTATGGAATTTCATACAATTTGTGAATGACCAGGTATGTTATTACATTAGAATTAGAATCTTCAGGATATAGTTTATCATTTAGTGCAAACAAAGAATTATAATTTTTAGCCTTTGATGCATAATTAGGTTATAAATCTGAGGCGGGCGATTTATCAAGCCAATTATGCTTGAGACATTTACGCATATCTTGGTGTAAATTTGCGTATTTAAATGGTGTTAAATTACTAGTAGGTACTCTTATGATCAGATATTGTCATGTACGTTCTATTTTTATCAATTTCCATAAGTGGATGGCTACAGAAACCCAAGCTAGCGACGTGTCTAATGGCGCTGACGGGAGGATTTCGCGCGCGATTGTGACGGATTCGTGGCATTTTTTACGCCAGCTGATTCATAAGATTTCACATTTTGGTGATCTTAAATTCACAATCAAGTATCGTAGTGACTATAAAACACAAAATATATTAAATTTCAATCGTAAATATGCATTTAAATGACTCTTGAAAAAAATTCTCCCGCCAACCTGCAGGGGGCACGCTGCCCGTACACCCTCGTAGAGCTCTCATTTTTCTTGTGATTTCGTCGATATTTTAGGTAATTGGTTTTTCTGTTATATGTGTAGTATAGTATAGTTCAACAATAATTAGCGATATGTCCTCAATTTCGGTTGTCAACTGACATAACCCTATTTTTAATTTGATCATGACATGCGGTAAATTTTGACCTATTATTTCAAGATGTACTTATTATTACCTTACATACTATTATAAGATTAATAATGTATGATATTTTTTACGCAGTGGAAGCATTTCCAGTTCTATAATCGCCATCTACAATGGCTCAGGCAGGGTATGTACATCTGACTATATTTGTGCACTTTTTGACCTTGATGTGCATTGTTTACTTATCACAAATACTTGCAGTTCCTCCTGTGAAGCCGGTGATAAGAGATTGAACCTGAAAAGGAAGAGAAACTCCACAGATGATGAGGTATTTATATCTCTCTCATGTTTATGTGATAGGAATACACTTTAGTAATATGTTGATTCCTTTAAGGTTGAGAACATGCCCCCAGCGAAGATTTCACAAAAATTAGAAGAAGAATTACATGATCAGGCAGCTCATAATGTAGTTGTTGAATCATCATCTTGCTCCAGTGATGATGAAGTGTACACAAACAGTGAACAACCAAGGAGTGTTTATACAGACATAGATTATAATCCAGATAGTTTTCTAAGCCCACCGAGTATACCTGAACTACCAAACTGTGTTCTTAGTCCCTTGGAAAATGTGGCGAGAGGTGACTCTACACCACACTCTAACAAAAGGCCCAGGTATCTATTCTTCTTATAACAATCATATATTTAAGAATAACATGAGAAATTTAAATAACTATACCTTGAAATAGCAATTTATGAATGTAGCAAAAATTTCTAATAATAGTAGATAACATACAACAACATTTTAATTGTAACTTAAGAAGTTTGATAATGTCATGACCTATTTAAGAACCTGTTGATAACACTTGCCACTTTCAAAGTGCTTTGCCATAGCATATACCTAACTAATAAAAGAGTGACTATCTGTATCACTTCATACATTATATACTCAAATGAAATCAATACATATACATTTCTTTACCTATCTAACTTATAAAATACTGAGTGTTGTTGCTGTATCCCTTCATTTATTGCACATTATATACTCGTTTTAAAACAAAGACCTTTTTATATCTAGTGGATAATAATCTTATTACTTTATTTATTATATACTAGATTAAAAACAACTTCACATATATTTATGAACCTAATTGTTAACCACATATAATTTTGTAGCACCACTAAGCCCCAATGCCCATCGCCTCCCAAACGCAAGTGTCCCCTCCCAGGGCTGTCCTGGGCAGACCCGGCTGATGTGTGGCGAAGTATGTGTGAATGTGATGCTCTATCTAGCATGAAGAAAAACCCCAATATGTTTGATAATCACCCCAATTTGCAACCGAGAATGAGAGCCATTTTATTGGACTGGTTGAATGAGGTAAGTTTAGTTTTAAATTTTTATTGGATTTGTTTTAAATTTTAATTCATTTGGATAATAATTCATAATAAATTTGGATAATTTGATAAGAGACAGTTCATATTCAATATTGATTAGTTGTTTGAAATTAATATTCCTGTAGCAGGTTTTTTGTATGTTAAGATTTTTTTGATGAATAGTCAGCTGATAATATAATTAAACACTTCTAATTATGCAGTGCAGTTTCTAATTACTATGTTTACAATATATTTAATAAGGTAATTGTTTTGCAAATAAAAATGTGTAGTGCCTATAAATAACATATTTTTCTGCAAATCCCAAATTATACATATTAAGAACATTTACTTTACAAATATCATTTTTCATGCTGCATTTCCCAGAAATGATAAGGTAAGTCATACATTAACAAGTTTTGCAAATGCACAAAATATTATCTATAAAATCACAAATGTATACCAAGCCTTATCTAGATGTCTTTGGAATATCTAGATTTCATACATTTCCCAATTATAATAGGTTCTTATCTATGGAATCTCAGGTGGGTGTCCTACAGATAAAAAAAACTCCAGAATTCGTCACACAGTACATTTTATTTATAGCACTGAAAATAGAAAAACTTTACGTGACGCTAAATTCGACGAAAGTGGGTTCTTAGCATTTCTATACAATTATCGCAATTACGCATTCAAAGCAAATTTATTTGGCGCGCGTATTTTTAATCTACACCTGGAATATTTCATTTCGTATTAGAAATTTAGAAATTTTGTCGAAAATTATGCCTTCTTTTTAAAAATACGTAGTTAGAATGCTATAAGAATGTGCATAGAAAGAGAGTTCGTTTGAACACATTTCGTAAGTTATGCATAAAACGCATCGTTTTCTAATCCTAGATCACGATTACAATAATTTAACTAAATACTGAGTTTTTTGAAAACCCTCATAATATATATATATTTTCAATCGTATTTTATTGCCAAAAATCCAAAACTAGAGTAAATAGTTTTTTTAATGGCTGTATCTCGATAACCTGATTCAGCACGCCAATAGGACCTCGTAGCACCCTGTATAACCATATAATAAGAGAATAGAATAACCTGGAGACATTGTAAAATAAATTTTGGGACGGTTTCATGCAATAATTGTAGGATACCCGCGGGCGATGACCCCTTTTTGCGGCGTTCAATGACCTCAAGCACAAGATGGTTTTACGTATGCTATTGTACCTATTTGCAATCTTTTATTTCTATTTCATCTGCTCGAACTATTTCTTGTGACGTAGTTTAAGTTAGAGAAATGATTTAACGATAATTGCTGCATCATTCCCTCGATTTACTTTTGACGGTTCGCAATCGTGAGGCACGGTGGTGACCTCTTGAATTAAATAATATCGCACTTTTAAAGACCATAAATTATTGTGTAGTGTTCTTGATAGGTTCTTGGATGCAGTATTTGTAAAGATTAGAACGCGATTCATTAATCATCATTAATTAAAGTCAAAGTTTATTAATTATGACATATATGCGAAAATTATGAATTAAACTGAATTTATTCGTATTAATTTTGTGTATGAAAGTCGTATTGTGCAGAAAAATAACTATAGTAATGCGAAATCCCAAAATATTTTACCAAATATATTTCGTATGATATGATATAAGAATAGTACTTACGTCATTAATTAATTACATACGTACTTCAAATTTCGTGTAAACATTGATGATGTCTTGACATGATTTTGTGTGCTAGCTTAGCAAATACGAAATAAGATCATCTTTGTAAGTGCAATGTACCTGCAATGCAATGTTTTTAAGAATTTATTCATATGTCCTCATTAGAAAATACTGAATAGTAATTACATTGACAATCATACTGCTGATAATTTATTATTACAATTTATAATTTATAAGATATTTTGTCTATTACGATAAGTCAGAACCTAGTTATTGTTTAACTGAAGAAATTATGTACGATAAATGCCATTTCATCCCTATACGAATTTTGTGTAAGAAGGTTTATAATTTTCTATGAAAGATTACTGTATTGGTATTCATTGCATCTCAATACGTGCAAAGGTGCAGGAAAACACCGTGAGGAAACGGACATGTCGAAGAATCAAAAGTTCGACGACATGTGACATCCGCTAACCCGCACTTGGCCAGCGTGGTGGATTATGACCTTACCCTCTTATGCCCGTGTTCCTGAAGTAGGAACATTTATGGGGCAATGAATGAATGAATGATATTAAAATATTTTGCAAGACTTCTAAAGTTGCTCTATTAATTTCTATTGAATATAATACTAATCTAATGAGCCGTTGTAAGAAATCCTGCATAATATATATTTGTACAGGGGTGAAAATTATTACGGTTCCCTTGTTGTTATGATAATAGAATTAGCATTTTTACTGGTATAGCAATGCGATATACGCTGCAACGTTTTTCTATGTTATACTATTATAGATTATCGTGATATTTCTGGTATAGACATGAAAGATCGAAAACTTTTACGTTGATGTTCCCTGCGAAGGTTCTCAGTTTAAATAAAGCTCCGTATTCGTGAAAGCGAATTATTTTTTGGGTTTGTTACATATAATTTTTTTTAAATACCTCTGAAATTAAATAAATTTATTTTGTCCATTCATGTTTTAGATACTATTAATGTACGATAGTGGGTCCCAAACTAAGTGAAATACTTGTTTGTGTCTTGGGACCCTGAGTACTACACTAGACTACTTAAAACTCGATCGCAAATTATACATGTAAAAAGTAAAGAATCATTAAACTATTTATAAGTTTGGGGCAAGAAGGAATATCGGGACTTCATAACGCTAATTCTAGCTTTCTGAACCGTGTAACATGCATAGGGTGGTCACCCCTTTTACAAGATATAGATCTTATAGGATAGCATATGTTTCTACGTAATGATAATTCTTAAAAATGTCATAAATTTTCCCAAATAATACTGATCTACATAATCGAAAGATAATGAACGAGGATAAACTTTGTTTATCTTTAAAATTTACTGTGGCATTAGCTGTAATTTTGTTTACATTCATCGCAACAGATTACGAACGCCACCTTGCGTGGCAACTTTCATCCGGTTTCTAACAATGGGGTGGTAGAGCAAGGGTTGATATGTACCTAAACGCATTTATGTCGTCCCTACACGATAGTGCAGCATGACATGCGTTACGTGATGTCATGCAAACTAATTGCTGACTTTGGTTTAATCCGTGAAAGCACAGATCAAAACCAAAACCAAAACCAAAGGGTGAAGCTTTCTATTTACTATCCAGAAAGTTACACCTGTAGCATGACCATTTAAATCGGTTGCTGTCATGCAAAACCTTAGAGCGTATTATATTATGCACTCTAATCAGGCTGGGCGCGAACTGTATAAAAATGCATGATTTGATACTTAGACACTCATGCAACATGACAAAAAAACGCTTGTTACGCTTGCATTTCCGTCTAGGGACCACTTTAGAGTCGAAATAAAATAAAAGTTTAAAGTGAGGCGACTACTAAATGTGTGATATGAAATTCACGCCTCCCGGCGCCGCCGGCGGGCCCCTCAATTTGAATAAAATTTAGATTCCCTTCGGTTACACTTGAAAACAGTAACGTATTGGGACATATTGTGCGCGATGAATTATTCGGTTTATGAATTAGCTTTCTGTTTTCTTACTGGACATTTTGGCATCATATTTAAAAATTTTAACAATCACTTCGTAGGAACTGATCACAAACTATAACCGCATTAACCATATTTATTAGTGAAAAATAAGAGGCAGTAAAATTAATTAAATTAAATATCTGTGAATACATTAACCAACAGGGCTTACAAAACTGAAAGCTTACGTGCATTGGCCTAACTTTCAAATAAATTTACGCATTTGAACGCTATATTATATTATTATTATTTTATAAAATCCTGCTCGAGGGACAATTTTAAAAGGTTCGCATTTCTTGCTATTGTCTCATATCACTTCTATGCAATTATCTATTGTTTATAATTAAAATCGTCAGTAAATGTCGCCAATTGGTCGCCAATCGCCTCATTGCTTGAAACGTAAAACTTTGACCTTGTCGTTATTTATGGATTACCTGCCACTATCAAAATAATTCGCTACCACTTCGTCGATATAAAAGTTTCACATGTCGTTCGAATTAAAATTTATTTTAAACGTTAATTGAAATCAAATAACGACGATGAGAATATATTACAGTACACACAATCAAAATTATTTATTTCTATTTAGACCCCAAAGAGGATCGAACTTTTATACTTTTATTATGAAATTAAACTGTTATATTCATTCTGATGTATTTAATACACAACAGCTATGAAAAAGACGGTAATAATATAATTTATAATAAACTTTTAAAATCATTTACTTCATTCTAATATTATTATTAGTCTGTGCTAGTAGTGTAGGTAATTGAATTAAATACAAGTGTGAAATCGCGGTTCGAAAGCGTGTGAGCGGACAAATGTGTGGTTTCCTTTATCGGTATAAATATACAACTTTATCTCGTTGCTAGTTTTTCAACTGATGTAAATAACTAAATTATAATAAAATGTCTATGTTGATGTGGCCCATTTTCTACAGTAGAAGTGCGAGCTACGATTGTAGCAGCGTAGCCGAGATTTCGTAGCAAAAGCCTCATACTTATACAAATATAATATTTTGATATTTACGTCTTATACAGGGTTACTTGTAAAACACCGGCAACCTCGCAGGACAAGATAGCTAACATCATAAGTAACAACATTTGTTCTACGACTTTTGATAATTTTTTAGATTTTATTTTCATACAAAAATAAATATTCATTTAATTTTCCGTTTGAATATTATAAACTGGAACGAGAGGGGGAAGGGGGCGTCGCTTCGTCCATCCGATAATGAATAGAACATAGACTTACATATGTTAGGAGAGTACAATAAAAGTTTAAAAAATCATTTAAAAATAATTTATTGCGTTATGCCAAAAGTCGTAGAACAAATGTTGTTACTTATGATGTTAGCTATCTTGTCCTGCGAGGTTGCTGGTGTTTTACAAGTAACCCTGTATACTTGCTCAGTAATAAGTGCTGCTACAAACACTGTTATATCCACGTTCTTGTAATAAGTACCTACTGGTTACAGATCATAATTTTGCACTAAAATTGTATGGTCATTGATAACATATTACCTATACAGTATTAATTTCGCATCATTCAATGTACCTACATATGTTCTACGTATTTATTTAGATTTTAGATTATGCAACAGTGATGTTCACACACACAAACAAATTTCATATGTAATTCAACACACGAAACAAAAGGCCAAAATCATCTGTTAGGTGTAACTGCTGGCCAATCCAGTAGACTGGTAGAAATAGCCTTAGCCCCAAAAATATCTTAAGGAAACTGTTCCTTAACGAATAAATAAGGCATGTTAAAGATTATGAAACCTTTCTTTGCTCTATAGGTATGTGAAGTATACAAACTGCATAGAGAAACGTTTCACCTGACCGTGGACTACGTCGATCGTTACCTGTCCAACACTGACGACGTGCAGAAGGGCTGCTTGCAGCTAATCGGTGAGAAATTTACTATTTACGAATATAGTTAATAACTGAAAGTTATATTTTTTACTTTCTGTTAAACACGACTGCCAAGAAATTGGCGTTATCATTCCAAGTGGCACTGTTTTTTGTATTTCGACGTAATATTTGGTATTGAATGATACATCTCAGTTCTATTAATGATATGGACTGAGTTAAAATTAGTAGACATTGTTTCTGATTTATAATTAAATACATTTCGTTTATATATAAAATTATAGAGTTTGACTAACTAAAATGTTCATGGTTAATAATTTTTAAGAATATAAAACAATTTAATTACTCTATATATTACAAAAGAAACATAATATAATACTTAAGTTCCTACACTATTTCTTGAAAAATTAAATTATTTCAGGTATAACATGTCTCTTCATAGCGGCAAAAGTGGAAGAAGTATACCCGCCTAAGATCGGGGAATTCGCGTACGTAACAGACGGCGCATGTACCACAGACGAGATCCTTTTAGAAGAGCAATTAATCCTTAAAGTTCTATCCTGGAGTATAACACCCATAACGATAAACAGCTGGTTGAATATCTACATGCAATTGGCCAGTGAGGGTAGAAGTGCAAAAAGAAGACTGCTCGGAGAAAGGGATGTAGGAGCGAATGCGTTAAGAGGATATACGTTCGTGTTTCCACAATATTCGTCGCTGGAGTTTGTGGTGTGTGGCCAGTTGGTGGATCTTGCCGTGTTACATGTTGACGTGAACCAGTTCGCGTATAGTGCGGTCGCGGCCGCGGCTATAGCGCACGCGTTTAATAAGGACCTGGCTATGCGGGTGTCGGGTGAGTTGAATTTTTTAGAACCTATGTTTCTTTATTTATCGGAATGTACTGTGTAATATTTATAAGATATATATCTATGTCTTTATTAAGCTATTGCATAGCTTCTATCGCGGGCCTTGAGCGCGGGGACCGAAAGCAGAAATTGTGTAACGAAAAACCTCACGCTCCCCACTCCGACGGGCGCGGAGGTGTGGCTTGAAGGCATGCAATAGCTTTACCGCGGCAGTCCCCGAGTGTCACACGTCTTTAAAAAAAAAAATTGGTTGTCTGTAAAGTCGGTTTACTGACGATAGTAGAACGTGACAACGTTCGATTGTGCTTCTTTGTCGCTCGTTCCGCGCTTGCACTTCAAGCCTTACATGGAACGCCTCAGAGCGAGGTAACGCCGCATGAGTCATGTTTTTTCGTGCGTGCATCTGGCTCTATCGAATTATAAGACGTTGTCACGTCAATAATAAGCATTAATATCGTCCAGGCTACAGCTGGGAAGCGCTATCCCCCAGCTACACGTGGCTGCAGCCGTTCGCCCGTGTAGTGCAGCAGTCGGGCGGTGTGCGCGTGGTGCGCGGTGCGGACGGCGAGCACGTGCAGCGAGCTGCCGGGCTGCAGCTCATCTGCCCGGACCTGAATCTGGACGAGAGCCATCGTATACAGGCGCATAATGTCACGCTGGATATGTTTGTGAGTACACACACACACACACACACACACACACATACACATATACAGTCATAAATACATTCCGCCTCGTGATTGATTACAGTCACACTGGATAATATGTTTGTGAGTAAACACACTCACATTAAACCACCAATAGCTTCACCTCCCGAAAATTACGCGCACGTATCAACAAAATGATGTCAACCGGAACGCAAAGCCAGGTCCTACTATTTTATCTTCATCTTACCAAAAAAAAAACGAACTGCATAATTATTTTATTCATTTGAAATCAGTGCATTCCTATTTGCGACTGAATTCCTGATCGGGAAAGCATACATAGTACAGCCAGCATAACTCGCTAATAGAACTTTGTATCTGGCCTAATGAAATTAGTCTCTACATCGATTAGGTAATTAGTAATATCAAAAATGAAACCTTACACACATACTACAAACATGTAATAATATTTTACACCTTTTATTTTCAGGATAAAGTCTACGAGCTGATGCTTGAGAGCAGCCAGGACTCCGCCCCGCAGCATGTATACCCGCCCACACCCCCGCAGTCCGACCACAAGAGCCCTAAGACCCCCTCCGCTACACCCTCCACAAGACTGTCTCCGCTACCTGAAATGAGGCTCGGGGAAGTCTGAAGCCAGTGATTAGTGTTTAGAGAATAGTGTTGTGTATAAACTGTGGATATTTATAGTGATGGGACAGAATACATAATAGTAGCTAAATGCTACAGAACGGACATGTGCCAACCATAAAGCGTTAACACACACATTTGCAGTCTCTACAGTGTGACTGTCAACGATAATTTTGTATGGAGTGTCCGGTGTGTGGTAATGGGACAGTAAGAACTGTGAAATAGAATACATACTAGATATGATATATATATATATATATATAGAAACTGTTTGGTGATTAAATTGATAGAATACACATTACACAGGTATTCAGTAAGGGAAAGACTGATCTAAGTGATGCATGTCACTGATAACTAAAGTGATATGTAATGTCTGATTTGTGTAAACTCGTTTCTCCTAAGGTTGGCGATTATATCTTTTGAGATGAACTTTCTATAAGAAATGATGAACCCAGACTAAAATAAAGGGTTCATTTCGAATTATAGTATGATTCAAACTTAATGGTGGCTCGGAACATCGTACGATCCGATGCGCAGAAAACAATTTTAGGTATTAGCGGGATGTTAAGTGACCTGTGCGTAGTGCGCACCCGCACTCGCACCTGCACACTTCCGAACCGCCATTAAGTTTGAATCGAACTGTAATAAACATTTTATTCTAAAGTAATCAAGACTTAATGCTATGCATTACAGGAATGTGATAGTGAATTCAAATGAAGTAAATGATTTTAGAGTATGTTTAAACTACAAAAAATCCATATGTTACTAGGAAAAAAATGGCCTTTAACTGATTGTTTATAAAATTAATTGTAGCTGTTTTTCATAGTCTTTATCAAAAGTAGTAACTTTTGCTCGTTATTTCTAGTAAAATAAATAAATTTCAATTTCAACAATTCTGCTCCTTAAACAAGGTAAGTAAAATATGCTTCTATAACAATAACTTCAAGTTATGGCACTAACATTGTTTATAAAGAAAAGTTTTTACATCTTTCTCATCATAAAACCATTAGAATTTTCATTACGTTTATCTGTTTTTTTTTTTGCTACCATTGCAATGCATGCTAAAAATAAAAAACATTTTTTGGTATGAAATCGTAAAAAATTAAATAAATGAACTTCTCGTTTTGGTAAGGCTAACATTTAAAATCACTAAAATCATCTAAGAAAGCATATTAAAATATTATTTTCAGCAAGCAATTTATTGTTGTATAAACAAAATTAAATGTTGAAGATAATAGGGCTTATGGACGGCCTAGTTAAGGCATTTTAAAGGCAATATAAAAATTTATTTAAATAACGGAAAATCAGAACTAGCTCACGATTAAAAAATAAACTTATGCTAGTGCTTTGTCCGAAACTGAATATGTGTGTATTTATTTTTCAATTTTTTTTTACATGTAATACAAAAAAAAATTGTTAACGTAAGGTGTAAAGGTACCTAAATTTGTAAATAGTCACAGCATAATACCTTAATATATTATATTATGTAATTACAAAACTACTTATAATTGTAAATATTAGTTTAAACTGACTTTCTTTGTCAATAACAGGAACATCTGTCTCCTATCACATATGTTTTGTGAAGCATTAATTTATTATATACTTAAACATTTAAATATAAAATTTGTTAACATAAGTTAATGATTTATCCAGTTAAAAAAATATAACTTCAGTAAAATATAAATTGGTATAGAATTTCAGTAAAAGCGACCTCATATTACTAACTTTCACTAAAGTGTGTTTTGGCAAAATAATATACTAAAATACTAATGCCTGATTGTGCATGTTACTAACACATATTATGAGGTCGGTCAAATGATAAAAAAAAAATTGGAAAAAAATTACTTTCGAAAAAATTAATTCAACTGAAAAAATTTTAGTTTAATAATAGGTTCGTGTACAAAAATTAATCTCGACGTAAGATTCATTAATCTATCTTACATTCCAATTTCATATTCACAAATTGCAAATATATTTTTATAAAACAGATCATAGTAATAAGAATCAATGCGACTACTTAAAGTCTTACTTGCATGCCTTTTATTAAGAAATAATAAAAAATCATTTATGGTTTACATCAAGCCCTCCTTTTTCCAATGCAATGTTAACATTATTAGCCAAAGACTTCTGGATATGAGCTTTAACCAGATGTTAAATTAGTAGCGAAATATTTATCGTAAATTAATTCAAATTTATATAAATTATCTCAGTAATAGACTAAGTAGGCCCAAATTATAATTGAAATAATATTTCGATTAACATGGAAAATAATATGTATAAAATTAAATAAGAAGCTTATATACTGATTATTTTTAATTTGTTTAAATTCCATGAAACAAATCACATCATTTTCGTATTTTAAGTCGCTTATTGCTTTATTATTTATACAATTTTCTAACTGTAATATATATCTTTGTTTCTAAATGTTAACTTTCAATAGCACTGATGCTATGTTGAATAGAACTGACTTAATATTATTTTGACTCACTTAAAATTAGTGAACAACTTGTTATAGAAATGTGTTATAATTTTAAAAATGTTCAGTACATAGCATGTATTTGAAATGTTATATGCTTACAAAACTGCATGTTCTTAATTTACTTAATAATTGATGTTACATAAAATAGAAAATCAGTTGTATAACTGAGAAAAATAGAAATTGAGTTTGTAGTTCAAGTTTGAACAATTATCCGGGTATTGGGGTTCTATCGGACGCACAGAATATATAATTTTATTATTTATATGACATACATGTTGAGTGATTCTTATGTAAAACTGACATCTGTATATTTTAGAGCGATAAATGCAGAATTATCACAATTTAGCAAAATTTGCGGTGCCGATAGATGCTCATTTAGTAAATAAAAATTGTAGGAATAAGTCCAACGATTACGCTTATCACCCAAGGCGGGCTCGCCTTATAAATAAGACTTAGATTGTTAATATATAAAAATTTAACCATATTCATAGCGAATAGGAATAAGTTATTTTATATCAATTTATTTGTAACTTTGTCTCTGGACTTTGGTCACTGGCGTTCACGAGCGATTGTATAGCGGCGATTTTAAATGCTTCCAATAAAATCTACTCATACTTGAATAAAAAACCTTTATGCAAATAAAATGCATATAATGTTCCTATTAACATTTCCATCAAATTAAAAGCCTTTTCACACACGTAAATTCCTAGACACACATTTTTTTTTGTACATAGAACTGACTAAATTTTTCAATAAGTTTACGTGTGTGAAAGGCCCTAGTGTAAGGCGCCGTCATACAAACGCTCGTAGTTTCGCCAAAGCGTGTGTGATCTCATAGTGGAAGTGTTTGTATAGTGCAATAGTACATCGTTCCACTCGTTTTGATGTAATTTTGAATGGCGAATAGTATTAAATAAATGGTGTTGATGATCTTTTTCAATCAAACGACTGTGTTTTATTTTTAAAACAATATATTTAAAACGATACAAAATACAAAATTACAATGTAATATCACTGGTGCTTGGTGGCAACTATTCATAACTGCGATTCACGGGCGTGGGTTGGCCATTCTGTAACAAAAAAAATCCCATTAGTCACTCCCATCCCAGTAGTCTATTTTCCTTAGAAACAATCTATAGCGAGATATTATGATATACAGGACAGTGAAAAATTTATCTGCTTGCAGTGAATAAGCTCGCGACACTATTGAACCAATTTGAAAAATTATTTTACTATTAGGTTAGCTGAATCAACTCCGAATAACATAGATAAAAAAAAATATCTCTGGTCAGAGCTGGAGCGAATATCTATACAACACGTAAATTTCATACATATAAAAACTGGTATTTTTTAAGTTCTAATCTAGTTGGAGTGGTAAGTTACTTTGGCTACCGGTCCAGATAAGTTTGTGGCAGTGTACAATCTTTTATTAGCGTATAAAATATTATTAGAAATTGAAAAATAAGGAATGATCAGTCGTCTGAAGGACACGACGAAAACGCAGTTTCGAATCCCGCCTCATTGTCAAATTTCTACTTTTTTTTAAATATACGCAAATCCATTTGCATCCTTATCTATAAAATCAATAGCTAGTATGTACATATTAAGATGCTATAAATTGAGAAATAAGAATTGATAAGAACTGAAAATCTATACGAATATTATAAAGATGAAGAGTTTGTTTGTTTGAACGCGCAAATCTCGGGAACTATTGGTCCGATTTGAAAAATTATTTCGGTGTTAGATAGCCCATTCATCGAGGAAGGCCATAGGCTATATATCATCTCGCTAAGACCAATAGGAGCGGAGCACTGCGGGTAAAACCGCAGAGCACAGATAGTTATACGTATACTTACACGTGTATAGTGATGTGCGGGCTGGCGGTGACCGCGGACGCGTCCTGTGGCGTGAGGAACACGAACTGACGGTTCTTGTTCTTGAGGGCGTGGTCGATGAGGAGGTCCATCACTATGCGACGGTTCACGTTATCCTGGTGGAGTTTGAGAAATTATTCCTTGTGTATATTACATTAGTATAATAAATATATAATTTATACTATGTTGTTTTATTTATTCCTTGTATATCAGTAATTAAAAACTCAATATATGTACGTGAATGCATTACACAAAATAGACATTGGAAAAAGATAGTACATAATAGTCTTGTAGTTTCTATGACGTAAACTTGTTGTCTTGTCCACAAAATGATAAATATGCAGCCAAAATTACTATGAAAATCTGAAAGCTTGTAGTTTGTCAGAATATTGGACAGAATTTGTAATAATCAAAAACTTTTACTTTAAACACATATCTAGAGGATATAGATATAATCATAGAGATTTTTATAACAAACTAGAATATTCCAAAACTTTACAGTAGTGTTTGTATATCACATTCACCTAAGCACCTTTGTTCACAAATTCCATATTACACAAAAAAAGCTTCTTCACATCTATTTCCACTACTACCCCCACAACTCACCATAAACACGTCAAACTCGTCCATAAAATAGAACGGCAGCTCGACGCAGTCCCACAGCGCCATCATGAAGGCCACGGTGGAGTATGACCGCTCGCCCCCCGACAGCGACGACGTGGAGGAAGCCGCTCCCCCCGCCCCGCTCCCCCGGGTATTCCCTCCCCCTGTGGCGCCCCGCTCACGACCCGCGCATACGATTTGTAGTGTACCACGCGCGTTGTCTATTTCTATGCGACCCTAGTACACAAAATTGGAAATTTCAGTGATTCCACGTTAATAAGGTCACAAAAATATTACAAAAAAAAATTGGTCGTTTGTAAAGTAGGTTTACGTTCGAGATGTTTACGTGATAACGTCTTATTGGTGGCAGCGCTCGAGATGAGACGGGAGATCGGTCCGTCTCTCTCTACCTTATACCTGCGATCGCGCTTGTGAGATTTTGGTGTGACACAAGTTTCTGAACATGTCACCCGACTAAAACGATTTTAAAAATGTTATCACGTCAAAAAAAGACGTGTAGCACTCGGGAACTGCCGCGGTAAAGCATAGCATGCCTTCAAGCCACACCTCCTAGCCCGTCAGAGTGGGGAGCGTGAGGTTTTTTCGTTACGGAATTTCTCGATTCGGTCCCCGCGCTAAAGGCCCGCGATAGAAGCTATGCAATAGCTTAATAAAAAAAATGTCGATTCCTATGCGATTTAATAACATTGGAATCTAGTCCCACTCCCCCGCTCGATGTTTAAAAGTGACTCGGCACACTAGCCCTGCCCCCGGTAGCGCCCCGCTCACGACCAGCACATAGAGTTCAAGTTCATATAAAAGAAGAACAAGAATTCAAAGTAAGATCCCACGAATTTGGAAACTTGCATTGTATGAAGTCATTCTGTGTTTACATTTTCGCGCCATGATAACACATTTAAAATTTAAAACTATAAAAATAGGACAGAAAAAATTAAACATTCTATAAAAAGTACAAAAAATAAATTTTATTTCATTTTTTACTCACCGAATATTCTCTGAGAGTCAATATCGACTGGAAGCAGTACTGCACGCGCTTCGCGATGAACGTCTGCACTTGCTGGCAGAATTTCAAATGCTTGTTTGATGTGGCTTCAATCTGTTGATGATTTATTTTGTTAAATTTTATTTTCTTTGAAATTTTTCAGAACGCGTCACGGCTTTTCTGAAGAAATTGCCATAATGCGTTTTATATGAAAAATTTACATGTAGCGTTTCTATTATTGTCACAACGTGTTGTGAACGTTTTTTTGAGGACATAACAGGAATTCCGCGATATGAATCTGTTATTACAACCACAACGCGTTGTGAGCTATTTTTTCGCTCAATGGGAGTTTTCTGTTTTTGAGCGTAACCATCTTCATGTAAACACGTGCGGCTGAGCTCTACGTTCGATATTAAACTAGCTCGCACACACAATCGCACGCACGCACACACATTCGTACGCACGCACACACTCACATTCGTATGCACGCACACACACACACACACACGTGCAGCAGCCGCTCCGCCACCTGCGCGCGGCTCAGCCCCACACACACACACACACGTGCAGCAGCCGCTCCGCCACCTGCGCGCGGCTCAGCCCCACACACACACACACACGTGCAGCAGCCGCTCCGCCACCTGCGCGCGGCTCAGCCCCACACACACACACACACACACGTGCAGCAGCCGCTCCGCCACCTGCGCGCGGCTCAGCCCCACACACACACACACACACACACCGCTCCGCCACCTGCGCGCGGCTCAGCCCCACACACACACACACACACACGTGCAGCAGCCGCTCCGCCACCTGCGCGCGGCTCAGCCCCACACACACACACACACACACGTGCAGCAGCCGCTCCGCCACCTGCGCGCGGCTCAGCCCCACACACACACACACACACACACACGTGCAGCAGCCGCTCCGCCACCTGCGCGCGGCTCAGCCCCACACACACACACACACACACACACCGCTCCGCCACCTGCGCGCGGCTCAGCCCCACACACACACACACACACACACCGCTCCGCCACCTGCGCGCGGCTCAGCCCCACACACACACACACTCACGTCCTCAATGAGCGCGCTGAGGCGCTGCAGCGCGAGGCGCGCGCGCCGGTAGCCGCGCTCCACGTGCAGCAGCCGCTCCGCCACCTGCGCGCGGCTCAGCCCCACGCTCGACATCGAGCTCAGCTTCAGCTGCGTCTTCTTCAGCTCGCTCGTCACCGTCGCCTTGTCCCTGCGTACGATAAAACTTATTCAGACAAACGATACAAAAAATCATATTGACACGTAAGAACCTTACAAATACACGCACGCACACACATATACCCTCACACACCGGCCACACGCAAACACGCGCATACACATATGCACACGTAACGCGCCCGCGCTCGCTCCACTCACACCCACACACACGCCCACCCACCTCGGGCTGTCCACCCTGGCGCAGAGCATGAGCGCCTCCTGCACTTTCTGCTGCACGAGCGCCTGCTTCTCGGCGAGGATCTGCTCCACGCTCCGCAGCTTGCCCTCGCCCTCGCGCAGCCGCTGCTCGAGGTTCACACGCTCGGTAGCACCTTGCTCCACTTTCAGTTGCTCTTGCTCTATCTCCTCCTGTCGGCGTGTTTAGTGGTACTTGTTTTTTATTTAACGCGAATATCATTTTTTTTGTTTTTTATTATAATTTAAAAAATATTATACATAATGCGGATTTTATTCGTGTCACCCGTTATAAATTATCAAATTTGCAATTTCTTTTTTGCAAAATAAAAATCAAGAAATCGGGGAACATTAGTACATAAAAAAAGATTCCAACGAATAGATAACCTCCTTTTTTTATCAATTAAATATTCTGAATTCAACATTGAACGCGACTTGTTATTTTGATACAAACTTTATCGCCGAAATAGCTCAGTTGGGAGAGCGTTAGACTGAAGATCTAAAGGTCCCTGGTTCGATCCCGGGTTTCGGCAATAACTTTTTCTTTTTTTTTATTGCAGAACATTTTTGAACAACTTTTATCATAATTGGAAATTCTTGCATTCCAATTAAGTAGTAAAACAAAACTGAGGATACATAAATTTATTATATTTTTTCGTTAAATTTCGCCTCCCTATGTTTCTTACAAGTTTTATAACCAAATTCTAAAGTTTATAGTACTTAGTTTTTTTTACATTTAAATATTAAAACAAAACAAAAAAATGCAGTACGAACTATTTCAGCTGCTTACAGTTAAAAAAAATATACTCACACTAAGCCCTCTGCAATTAACAGCGAGTTTCGCAATCTTTGCCTTAATATTTCGAATATTTTCTTCAATTTCGTCCACTTTCTCTTTACATTTGTTCTCTTCCGCTGTCTGACTCTCCACTTGCTGAGCTAGCGATTGTACTTTTTCTTTGGTAATATTTAATTCGTCCACCTAAATAAATAAATATTTTTTTAATCTATACTAATATTATAAAGCTGAAGAGTTTGTTTGTTTGAACGCGCTAATCTCAGGAACTATTGGTCCGATTTGAAAAATTATTTCGGTGTTAGATAGCCCATTTATTGAGGAAGGCTATAGGCTATATATCATCACGCTAAGACCAACAGGAGTGGAGCAATGTGGGTGAAACCGCGGAACACAGCTAGTAAAACATAAGTTTTATCTTTATGAGCACTTACAAAGGAATTCAGCAATTAAAATGATAAAATTTTAACTGAATTTCATTAATGAGCTATGGGAATTTTATGTGAAACATTAATTGTAAAAAATATCCAACTTTACCGAAAAAAAAAACATTTTGAATAACTAACCAGCACAGCATAATGCGGCGCTTGCTGCTGATCCAGCGCTGAAGCCGCTTCCCTCGCCTCCTCCTCCTTCCTGTGCAAGTTGACGAGCAGCGCTTGAAGCGCTTTAGCCGCGCTGCGTTCCGCGTCACGAGCTTGTGCCGCCTCAGAGTTGAGCCTTTCTGCTTCTGCTTCAAGTGAACGGAGTGTAGCTTCCGCTTCTGCTATTTCTGCTTCCACTTGCCTGTATTGTAGTAAATGTATTATGTTTATTAAATAAATGTCAAATCTCTACTAATATTATAAAGCTGAAGAGTTTGTTTGTTTGAATGCGCTAATCTCAGCAACTACTGGTCCGATTTGAAAAATTATTTCGGTGTTAGATAGCCCATTTATCGAGGAAGGTTATAGGTTATTTGTCATCACGCTAACACCAACAAGAGCGGAGCAATGCGGGTGAAACCGCGGAGCACAGCTAGTGTTGATATGTACAGGTGTTTCAAATAACTAAAATATTTTTTTCCTGGTAGAGTCGAACGTTACTCGCATGTGAAAAAGTATGTAAAAATAGTGGGTAAGACACGAGCAGCAATCGGTATATAAACATTAGCTAGATTTTGATCTCGCGAGTCAGAAGTAGACGTTTGCAAAGCCCGTCATCTTAACAAAAAACCCGGCTGTTGGGCCTCCCCTTAATATTTTACTTTTTTAAATTTTTAGTATATGTTGTTATCGGTCACGGAAATACATCATTTGTGCATCAGCTTTCTAGCTATCACGGTATATGAGTTCACGGTTTACAGACAACGAAGTCTCAGTATTTTATAGGGTCCCGTTATACCCTTTGGGTACGGAACTCTAATAAATGAAATGATTATATATTTTACTTCTTGCGCTGCGCAGTGCTAAGGTGCAGGTATCTGGGGCTCCTTGCGGCCCCCCCGTAGCAGCGGTAGCCGGGCGCCGGGTGGTACTCCGTGCCGTCCACTGTCACTATCTTAGCGCAGTGCTCCGGCACGTTCTCCACCGTGTCCGACAGACGGATCGCGTCCTCTGAAAAAGCATTCAATTCATTTATTTGCAAGAATGTAGTTACAAAGGTGTTATTACAATATTAAAGCGCTAATATCTGGGTGTGCAAATATTTAAATGGAAATAAGTTACACTAAACTAATTCTTCGTGTCACAATTGTTAAACGTCACTAATTCTTCCTTGTCGCAGATTCCGCATTACATGAAGTTACCGCAAAATTTTCCAACCTAACACAGAAAGGATGGTTTTAGTTTCACGCGTGTTCACGATTTGATGACGGTCATCCGTGCGGACGGTCGTCCGTCCGCATTACTCTTAAATGCTCCCTAAGCTAAATACCGACCTATCTGTGCGGAGCGTATTTCTATCATTTATTTGTACGTATTTCTATTGTTTGTGTTTTTATTATTATTTTGTTACTGGTGCAAATAAAGTGTTCATTCTTTCATTCATTCCGTACTCACGGTCCGAGTGACACTAAAACCAGCTGAAAACAATTTCTAAAACTCTCAATTTTAAAAAATCTTCATGAAATTGTATCCGATCATAAAAAAGCTTCAATGATAATCCCAATCCCAGCATACTTCAACACATTTTACCTATTTTTTTTTTCCAATTTTAATTCCAACCAATTTACTCACCATGGTCCGGCACAAGCAGGATCTTCTCCAATCCAATATTATCTATGAGATAATTGGCCACAACAGTGTCGGATATATCGAGCGCTTCCAACGCGGAACAATAGCCAGCCGCGCGAACTGTGTTGCGGCGCACATCGTGCACTTTTAGTAGGAACTTGCTGCATGTTACTGCTGGCTTTGGATTCTTGCCGTATACCTAAAAAAATAATGGTAAACTTGACAGAACAATAAATAATAATAGATGAAAACTGGTTTTTCTAATGTATTATATTTATTTTCGAAACTGTCAACATTTTTTAAACTAGACATATACGTACATAGCATGCAATAATTTTCAAAAAAAAACAACATATTTTAAATATGTACCTTGCCCATTATGGTGAATAGTTTTCTCGAATCTTCAGGCGAATTAACGCAAAAAGTTTGAAGTGATCCGCCAATTATGTGCTCCAGAGCACCACCCCATTTTTTATCCTTGACTTTTAAGTAGTGTCCTAAAACAGAAATAATTTATTGAGTGTTCAATGTAATTTATGATTTCTAAATTTCATTTTCTTTTCATATAATGTGTGTTTTTTACACCTATTGAACAACTGGACTTAATTAAAATAAAGAATTTCTAGTGTGAGTTTAGTATCAACAAGAATTTTTTTTTTACAAAAAATAAAAAAAAAAATTAGACTATTTTTCTACTCATAGTACACACTTATAAAACTAAAGCACTAGCTAAAGTACAACTTTGAAATAGGTAAACATAAACTTTGTAAACGTTACGTTTGCAAAGTGTTTTAATAGTATGCAGTACGTAATCTAACTCAGATCTATATAGTATATAGTAAACTCAAACTCAAACATTTATTTATTCAATTAGACTTCTTCTAGAAGCACTTTTGAAACGTCATTAGGTACATATTTTTAACATTTACCACCGATTCGGAAAGCAGTATCTACGGAGAAGAATCGGCAAGAAACTCCATAGTTGCTCTTTTTAATCATGTCAGTTTTACAATTTTACAAATTACATATGTAACATCAAATATTATAGTAATATGCCAAAGACTAGCTCAAGTAGTATCTATATCCAACATGTACCCACCTACAGGCCCTCGTGGTGGTGCACTAAAGTCCCCACAGGCCTTCAACTTGTGGCAAAGCTCCACCATGTTACTCCCGTACACGGCTAACGAGTCCCCACCACGCGACTGCAGCTCGCGGAGTTGTTGCTTCAGTTGTTCTATCGCAATATTGTGGGTTAGCCTCGATGGACCAATTTGTGTGACTTAAATATATAAAATACGCATAGCGTTTGTTGTATTGGTTTCATACACATAATTGCAACGCTGAATTATTAGGAATACATATATGCATACTAGCAAACTGGGCGATCTCCGTTTCGCCACCAAATAGACACCTTTTCTTTGCTATAAACCTCACGGAGCCCGAGACCTTTCCGACGAATGCAAAACCGTGGAAATCGGTTCGTGCGTTCTGGAGTTATATCGTCAGGAAGGAAATCCCCAACTTATTTTTATATAGTACATTATACAACGCTATCGTTGTGCGTACTTCGTGCACGTAAACGTGTACGAATTACGTGTAGTAAATAAAAAACAAATTGCAGGGAAGAATTTCTGCATTGCAGATAAAACACATATATACACAGTACAATATTGTGGAATACTTTATAAATTTTATATACTTTTCTATATAAATCACGATATTTGTATAAAATTAAGAAGAATATTGATCGCAGGAACATTTTTTATGAATCATGTAGTGTATGCATGAAAATATGTATTTTAACAATTTAGAAAGATGGAAATTAAATTAAAAAAATGAGCTTTTTACTAAAATCTATTTTTGAAGTGAAAACTTCTTTAGCGGTGTTGGGTATAAAATCTTAAACTCGCGTCAGGACACGTGACCTGATCGAAAAAGCGTAAAACAGATGGATATCTTGCTCAACGTTAATAATCAAGTTTTCACTTCTGCCGGCACTCCCAGAGTGCAACCCGTCTTTTTTTTTTAAAGATCAGATCCCAATTCATCCCCACTCACTAAGTTTATCCCTCTGTTGCTGCGCCCTGCCCACAGCGCGGTCAGCCAATGGCTGCGCGTGCGCCGCATTAGCTCGTGCCTGTGACGTATCATTTTGTTGCGTCTCGTATCTCGCACGTGCTGTTTTGGCCGCTTCTTCTGCGGCTTGCGCGTGCGCTTCTAACTCCGCGCGTTGGGACGCCGCGCTGCCTGATCTTGTAGGGAAGTAAATGGTAGAATAATAAAAAGGAATGAACTTTTATTTAAAAAAAATAATTAATTTATAGTTATACAACAAATAGCTGCTTGCACCGGATTGAAAAAAAATTAAACTTGGAATTATAAAACCTCTCTGGTTCATAAATGGAAAAAAAAGCTTTTTTCTTTATAATATTATGAGGAAATACAATAAAGATAAATAATTTAATATACTTGTAGAATTTTGGATACAGCGAAAATTAACTTTCATCGTAAATGTAGTACAAAACATGTTTAAATAAATCATCACAACACAAACTCACTGTATATTCTGTATCTCTCGCTCCAAATCGGTGACCTTCCTGTTCTCTCTAGCTAGCAACTCGTTCAGCTTGTGACTCGCCCGCTGTGCGTTACGATGTGCGCCCTGCGCCTCACGCAACGCGTCCTCGAGTTCCCGTAGCTCTGTTTCTAGTGCACATTTCTCTTTGTTCTTTTCCTTGAGACTTTTCTTTAATGAACTGAAAGATTTTAAGAATTGATTTTTTTATTCGCTTTTTTTTATAAAATGCATAAAAGCTTACTTTTGGTTTGCAGGAAAACTTATATGTACACTAGATTTCCGCCCGCGGCTTCGCCCGCGTTTGCAAAGGAAAACCCGCATAGTTCCCGTTCCCGTGGGATTTCCGGGATAAAAACTATCCTATGTGTTAATCCAAGTTACCCTCTATATGTGTGCTAAATTTCATTGTAATCGGTTCAGTAGTTTTTACGTGAAAGAGTAACAAACATCCATACATCCATACATCCATACAAACTTTCGCCTTTATAATATATATATATATATATATATAGATATCTCCATGGGCACTATGTTGATCAAACGTGCCATATAGTTAGTAATTATTTGATCCGTTTTCACTTGTTGATCCGGTTAGTATTTGTTGATCCATTGCCACACCACCGTCCGTATGTGGATCCGAACGGAGCCACAAGTGTCACCATCAGTAATAATAATAATTACGTGCTTTTTATACAAATCCACCTTTTTTGCGTTTTAGCTCTTGTTGATCCGATTCAAATGAGCCAATCAGAGCCCACCGAGCTCAGCCATTGGTCTAATTGTTTTTTGAATACAATGAATGAGTTTACAATTTTCAATTTGCTTGGCAATCCGTTAAAGAAACGTGCTCCCTCGTATGTTGCCGTTCGCCTTCCATAATTTGTTCGGATCTTCGGGAGGGCAAGATAGCTAGCTCGTCTATTAGGATAGTGGCGATTTGATGTTGAGAATATAATATTTGTATTTATGTTTTTATGTAGCGCTTTGCGGATACATAAAAACATAATATACAGAACATACACGTTTTATAAAAGTATAATTGTTTTAAATTCATTATTTTAGTGTCGTCGTAGATTTTATTTGTAGAAGTTAAAAAAGGATAGTTAAAGATAGTTTTAATGATTTTATTTTGTATAATTTGGAGTGGCGCTAATTTATTTTTGTAAGCACTCCCCCATACTTCTATTAAATACATTAGGTGCGGCTTTACTAACGTGTTGTAGATGGTGTGTCGTAATTTATGAGGAATGCAAAAGTGATATTACGCAGATATCTAAGAAGTGCTGATAATTTATTTTTTAGGTGGTCGATGTGATAATTCCATTTTAGAGAGCTGTCGATTCGCAAACCTAGGTATTTCTCGTGGGTTTTATGTTCTAATATAACACTGTAAATTTTAAGTGGAGCGTGTGGTGGAATAATTTTGTTATGAGCTTTGAATTTTTTGAGTTTGAGTTGTATTTAGATATCCTCTCCTCTGAGTTATAAGATGTCGATTCTGGGAAACCAGCAAAAATTACATTTTTTTCGCGGCTCTTTCTGTCCCGTAGTTCCTTGATTAAGTGTTCATTTATATGAAGTTGATTTTTAGACGTAAAACCCGATGGATTGGCTGACTGATTTATTGATTGAAGATTTAATTCCAGTGATTTTATTTTACTCTCACCCTGGTTGATCTGGGATTCTAATTGAGAAATAGTACTCTTCAATATGTTTTGTTCAGTAATTATCATACATGCTGATGACTTAATTTCATTGATTTGATTCGTATTTTGGCGAATTAAATTCAAGGATTGTTCGTTGGACGATTTAATTTCGGTAATTTGTGTTTTTACCTCAGAAATGTTTTCATGAATTTTGTTTACTATATTTTGTTCATTTGAGCATACATATTTTTCAAGTAACGGCTCAACTCTGACCGAATATCCTTCATATTATCACTACATCTGCAATCTTGTTCTAGCGGTATATTGAACGTTTTTCCGTAGGACTAGTAGTTTTGTTGGAAATCGAGAGAAACCATTTTTTTCTCTTAAAAGCTCCCCCCTCCCACTTCCCGAACTCGGATTGACCGTAATTTATTTTTCCTTTTATTTTCATCATATTGCCCTCCTTTTCTAATGGGTTTCATCCGACTGCGATTTTTTTATCTTTTTATTATTTTTAAAGGCTTCTACCCCAGTCTATATAGGATGCATACTTGAGAATTATCACCGTCACTGTATGACGAAAGGTTCGTCCAAATATCTATCTTTTTAGGGTTCCGTATTTTTAGTTTCACAACGTTTTCTATAAGTTTCAATTGAATTACGGTCGACTTCTTCAACTTCCATAAAACTCAGGAGATTTTTTGCTAGCCCTAATTTCATATCCCCATGTCAATGTCATGCAAGTGCATATAAATGGAACAGATCAACATACGACTTATGATTTGGTATATAAAACGGAGTCAAGAAGTGTTTGAGCATTTCAAAATTTGAACCGTTACGGAGTCGAGTTCGTCTAGTCTAGGCGGATTTAGCAATGTATGGAACATTACCTAACTATAATATGTTTGTGTACGGAGCCAACAAATACTGTAGTGTTTACGAAAAATTAATCTACGTTACTTAATATACAGTTTCGTTTTCTCGGATCAAATAAAGCTGTAATTTTGATAATATAAATGGATCTGATCAACATACGTCTTTGGATTTGGTATATAAAACGGAGCCAACAAGTGTTTATGGGTTTCTGAATTTCGGCCGTTACGGAGTCGATTAAGTTCGAGATCTTAGCAATAAAAATGTTGAGTACATCAATTTCTCCATGAATACGTTTGGCAACATCGCTCAAATATTTGCGCCGTTGCCACTCCGGGCAAGATCTATGCAACCGGAGTCGAGTAATATGGGGGAAAAGGTGGAGTCAGGAATGCACGGCAGTCGGGCTGGATCAACTTAGTGCCCAGGTTGGTATTTATATATATATATATATATATATATATATATGTACATAAAATGCAATACAACATAAAATATATAATAAAAAATATAAAATGACACCAATAAGATGTAAAATCATTATTATTTACATGACTGACTGTCAATGGGTCAACTGATAACATTTACAGCGGAAGTTGTATTAAAAATTCACAAATTATTGGATTGTAGATAATATCTAAATATAATGTAATTATTTTGTCTTTTGCAGGCAAAATAGATACAACTAGCTGTGCCCTGTGGTTTTACCCACAGTGCTCCACTCCTGTTGGTCTTAGAGCGTATACGCACTATGCGGGTAACCGCATTGCGGGTAGCCGTCCGGCTGACCGCAAGCACAATTATGTACGTAATATTCATTTCTATGCGCACTGCGATGCGGCTACCGCAGACCGCACAGTGCGCATAGAAATGAATATTACGTACATAATTGTGCTTGCGGTCAGCCGGACGGCTACCCGCAATGCGGTTACCCGCATAATGCGTATACGCTCTTAGAGTGATGATATAGCCTATAGCCTTCCTCAATAAATGGGCTATCTAACACTGAAAGAATTTTTCAAATCGGATCAGTAGTTCCTGAGATTAGCACGTTCAAACAAACAAACAAACTCTTCAACTTTATAATATTACTATAGATTTAAACTTACTCAATAGCAGATGTATTACTTCCATAATTCTCTTCCATATTCTTCAACTTTTCCACAAGTTTCTCACATTTAATTCTTTGTTTTTCACATTCTTTTTGTATGGTTGCAGTTTCGTGCTCATACTCGGCTATTTCACTCCAGTAGTATTCATTTTGTAGAGCTTGTTTCTGTACTTCAATTTCATCTCTCGACTGCATTTGGTCATGTATATTCTTCCATTTTTTGTATTCTTTTTCCAGTTCTTGACAAGCCTTAAAACATAAATGGGTTATTTAATTTAGACGGTATTTCCTTGATGGGGGAAAAAATGTTTTGGACATATTTGGAATTGTTTTAATAGTGTTTTGTAGTTACAAGCGTATTTTCCTTTGCTTTTCCTGTTTGCAATTACTTTGCTATGGATAAAAGTACAGTAAATGTATGTGTTGTAGGTTTTAGTCCAACTATTTAAGTTTCATATGAAGGAATAAATACTTGTGTAAAGTGTAATTTAATTAATTTGATATCTCTTACCTCGTTTTTTCTCTTCCAAATAGCCACAGCCTTTTTACAGTTTTCCAATGCCTTGACGTAATTAGTTTCTGTCTGATCGAAATTAGTTGCTTTCCTAAACAGCATGTATTTTTTCTTTGCATCAGACGCGTGGAAACTTCTTGCGTCATCTTGGTTCAAGACCGAGATTGGATTATTCACTTGGATATCATGCGTTAAAATAATTGCATTCACTTCTTCAAATTTTGTTGAAATAATGTCACCTAAAATATTTTGATAATATAATTAGGAATAAGGTTTTATTATTTAATCTCATAAAATTATATGTAACTAAAATGTAGTTGTGCTTACTACATCTCAAATAAGAAAAGAAATTGTAAATTCTATCAAGGTATGATATTCAAAACTATGTATTAACATATAATTGTACGATGGGCTGAAAACTTCAAAATATTTATAGTATGCAAAATAAATGTTTACATTACAATACTAGGAAAAAGCGTCATACCTGTTGCTGATTTAACCTTATAACTGGATCCACCAGAAGCGTTGATATTTCTTACTATTGTAATATAATCACCATAAACATCATGCTTATAAGCTCTCGGACTGCTATTTTTGATTTTAATCTCAATTGTTGCTGAATTAGCACCTTTTTTAATAAATGCTGCAAAACATATTAGAACACAAATAAACAAAAGTCTTATGAATATTCATGAAAATTCTGAAAAAACAATGAATGCCTCTTACAATGAAGATTGCTTCCCCTATTCGTAGCAGCAGCTCTGCCTCCTAAACCAACTATGAGAGCTGTTAAAATAGCACTTTTCCCACTACCGTTCCTTCCAACAATAAAGTTAACATTTCTATTAAAACTTATCTCCAAATTATCATGACAAAAAAAGTTTCGCACATGTACACTATGGATTGAACCATCAATCTCTTCATAAGCATCGTCTACTTCCATGATTAATAAATAAAACTGATATGCATATTAAATACGACACATTTTCCGCGTATTCGTAAAACGCCGAAAAAATTGTTGTTTAAATTTAACTGACATTTGACACTATTGACCATTGTAGACATTGACATTGACACCACAGAGTAAATTGACACTAAGGCCTTCGGAACACTAGACGGAAATGTATCGTATCGTATAGAACAGAAAAAACAAATTGTTGTTGTTGTTGTTGAAGTGAAACTTCTTTATCGGGGTTGGAAAAAATTTAGTATAACATTTTTTCGTTACGCGTGACATTTTTCCGTTATGCGCCATCTTTTTCTTATCTCTACCACGCGTTCGATGTATTTCTGTTTCTGTAAAGTTGCATGAAGTAAATTATTTTTTGAAAAATAAGGTCATAAAGAAGTTTCACTTCTTACGTTTGTACTTTGTAGTACGCGCACACTTTTTTTTGTTTGTTTTTACTGTTCTGTGTATTTGGTATTAATACATATATTTTAATAATATATCGGCCTAAGATATCGGCGCGGCGTTCCGTCGCAGACTAAGAGCGTTTTCACATTATCCGATCCGATATCGGATATCGGACGCCGATAGCCGATATCCGATATCGGATACAATTTGCCCTTTCACATTGTCCGATAAAATCGTTCCGATACGTAGACGGAGAATCCAATAGACACCGGCAATGCGTGTCGCAGAAAGGGATAGAAAAGATTACGTCACAATATTTAGGGAAAATTTACCCCACAATTTGTAAGATACAAATCTCTCAATATCATTATTCACATAAGTGGATAATAATGAGATATCCACATAATGATATTATGTAGGTACATACTTACATGTCTATACTTAATATTATAAAGAGAAAAGGTTTGTAATTATGTATGTATGTATGGTTTTCACGCATAAACTACTGGACCGATTTCAAAAATTCTTTCACCATTAGAAAGCTGCATCTTCACTGAGCAACATAGGCTATATTGCATTTTCAAAAAAATTAGAGATCCTTACCAAAAATGCAATAATGTATCCTTAATAAAAATTCTGTCATCGCGTGCGCTGCGGAATCTATTGAAGATAGAACAAAAAAATGTTCTACGGTTATAGAATGGATCAATATCTACAAGAAAGTCCGCGATATTCCATTCAAAAGATATAACGAATTTTTAAAAGTGTCAATTTACAGAAAATAGTAGGTATACTGTATAATTCAATGAGGAGGCGTAGTACGGGACGGGGTGAAGGTGAGTAGGGAAGGGATATTCGCAGGAACTACTTTGATTCCGATTTGAAAAATTCTTTCAGTGTTAGATAGCCCATTGATCGAGGAAGGCTATATTGTACCGTAACACTAAGACCAACAGGAGTGGAGACACGTGGGTGAAACCGCGGAGCGCAGCTAGTATATAATAAACATATTACTTTTAGATGGGTAATACATATTATGTATTTACACATACCTATATATTATATAATATGTATATATCATTATCATAATCCCATATGAAAATGTGTATGTAATGATAATGCAGATGAAAACTCGATTGTTTATTATTTTTTATAAAATGAAATAAATAAAATAATGTTTATTTTCGTAAATTAACAGATACACACTTTAATTATATTGACCAACCCGCGAAGGCGCAAAAAAACGAAATTTACTTAATAATAATTTATTGTAATAAACAAATTACATTTAAATTATCTCTAACTTAATTAACTACGTCCCTCCGGTTCAATGTTGGAACCAAGAGCGTCCATTGACTTCGGCGGGGCAGCGTTGCGGTGGTGGTGATTGCCGTAATACTTTCTGGAACCGCAGGTGTGCGCGATGTCGCAATCGTTACTGGGTACAAGTCCTTACTGGGTGGCCTTATGCATCTTCCTATAATCAATGCGTGTTATAGGTCTACCAGAATCTGATGGCAAATTTATATTTAAGAAATAAAAGATTTTCATATGGCAACTTTATTTGACAACTATCAAATTGGTTGTCAAATTATTTGTTTACTTCGCAGTTGATGAATAATTTTTAGAATTTTGTATAAAAAATCTTCTAAAATGTCGAAAAAGTCGCTGCGATCACAAGCAAGAGGTGTTGTTTACAATGTGTATAGAAAAATATTCGATGAAGAAGGGTCAAACACATCACAATTTTCAATTTTGTAGATTTTATTGGTAAATTGGACTTACCCGTTTTGATACTTTAAATTAAAAATATTATGAGTAGGTAACTATAATATTGTTTGTTGATTACAATATAATTTTATGAAAACTTATTACAGGAGTTTCCAATACGGTTATTCGTCAAGTCCAAGCTGTCCAAGTCAATTTTATAATGTGTGTATCTGTTAATACTTACTAAAATAAACATAGTTTTATTTTATTTTATAAAAAATTATAAGCAATCTAGTTTCGATCTGCATTATCATTACATCCATATTTTCATATTATGGCATAATGATAATGGTATATTCAAATATAGGTATGTGTAAATAATAATACAATGTATTACCTTTATAAAAGAAATATGAATATTATACATGTAAGTATGTACCTACATAATAATATTAAGTGGATATCTCATTATTAAGTACAGTATTGTCCACTTATGTAATGTGACTTATTCATTATAATGATATCGAGGACAAAATAAAAAATTAGCAGTATCAAGATCGTTCAGTCCATTTTCCCTAGGGTTGCACACTCAAAATTTTGATTTCCCTAATTGCCATCAGATTCTGGTTTACCTATATATGTACTTAACAATCCTAATATTTCAGAATATTCATCCCGAATATCACTCCGAATATTTCAGATATTTAATTAAATACACACTGCAGAATATATATTATTACTAGCGGTCCGCCCCGGCTTCGCCCGTGGTACCTACATGTTTTTAACTATTCTATCTCTCAAGTTGGATCGAACTGCACATGGTGTGCGAATTTTATTATAATCGGTTAAGTGGTTTAGGAGTCCATTGAGGACAAACATTGTGACACGAGATTTATATATATTAAGATTTCCCATAATAGTGGGTAACAATTTGTAGAAAAGTTGGCAACACAAAATTTTTTAGGTTAAAATTTATAATTGTTATTTTTGTGGTTTTTAAACAATGTATTCAAGTCAACAGCACGTGATACACAATATATTAACACGCTAAAATATCATGAAGGCCTATTAACTGATAAAGAGTTGTATACTTACGAGTGAAAAGACAATCCAGGCATTTTCGTTCCACTATCACTTTTACACCCTTTAACACTACACCGCACCATGGTATTATTTTATAAGGTATTAACGGTAAGTTTAAATTATGCAAAACCAAACACAATGAATAGGCATGACGAAAGATTTTGAAATTCTCTTCCATAATGTGTGTATACGTTTACTATACAAGAAAAACCCTATATTTCGGTAATATACTTAAATTTAACGAAGATTAAAGCCATTTTTCAAAAAATATTTAATATCTGTGCCAAAACAGCTCGCAGGTGTCATGGCGTAGGCGTGACGTCAAACTTTGGTAAATACGTAATTATTTGTACGCATTGCGAAGAAAATTAAAAAAGTATTTATTTAATATGTGTTATAGAAACGAATTACAAAGTTTATATGTGGTGTGCAGTATTGCAGTGTGAATTCACGTAAAAATAATGCTCAAAAATGTGTTAGTAATTATTTCAAGCGAAAAAATAATAAGAAATTATTGTATAAAGTTGGCGCGGAGAATCCCGAACCATGTATTCGTGAATTCGCAATTATATTTCTGTTCTGAGTCGATAAAGCATACATGAAACAATAGAAAATAAATAAAAATGCGTATTCTCAACATATTCATAACAACAAAATACATCTGACGTGAGTTGTTTACTTATGCGTGACGTCACGCGTGTTTTAGTCAAAATGGCGAACTTCAGAATTTCAATGTTTTATTTTATTGATAATCTCATTAATCTTAATGTTTTTAAGATTTCTAAGTCGCTATATTTAATTTATTTATTATACATTTTCCCTTAAAAACACTAATACGATCATTTATGGATACTGTCGTCATGCCTATTACTTCTAACTTTTATCATGTAAAAACTATATTTTTAGGGAAGACGATTGTTAGCTGTCAAACTTTGTTTAGCAAAGTAGGTTGCTTTTCTTGAAAAAAGTGGCACGCTGGGTGAAACAAAAAATTTTATCGTTCTCTCTCATTTCTTTACACAACACCGGCATAAGTTGCTCTTTTTCTTGTGTGAATGCGACATAAGATATCAATTTGTCTATTGGTTTCTCTGTCTACGTTCCGATATCATCATGAGTGTTGCCAGAAATTTTTAGAGAAAACTAAACTAAATTGCCAGTTGATAAAAAAAGGTATAATTAAAAAAAAATCAAATCTTATATCATAGTTGTACATGTACATTAAAAATAACTACGATAAATAAAAAATACCTTTCAAAATCTATTAAATGTATTTTTAGCAAGATGTACCTAGTCATTTAGTCATTTTTTCACTACATACATTTATAAAAGTTCATGTAGTACCTATGATTTTATTAAGTGATACAATCTTTGTTCACATTTTCTTTTCTTTTTCTTATTACACTGTAATATCCTAAAATAATATTGTCACTCGTTCAAATATATTAATTGTAATATGATTGTTGTAATTTCCTGTAAGTAAAGATACATAAATTATTTTATTGTCTTAAGCAATTATTTAAGAATTAAGAGTTTTCAAACTTTGTATTCTTTGTTGTAAATTCAAAATAAAAATAAAATTGGTGTGAAATCTCCTCCTTTTTTTGAAGTCGGTTAAAAACAAAGCACTCAATGACAACAATACAATAAACAGCACAACCAACATCCGAGTAGGAGGAGCGAGGCAGAATGAGATAAAATAAAGATGATAGACACTAATGTTTTCGAAGATAGATATTTGAATTTAAGAACGCAATATATTTTTGTTTACTTCAGTTCAGCCAATTGCCGTATATTTTAATACGGCAAATAAAAATACCTGCCGTATAAATCGTATTTTAAATGCCTATAAATACTTAAATGTGTGCTTTCTTAATAAAAAAAAAAGGTTTCTTTTAATAGAAAGGGTTTTAGGTTAAAAACAAAGAATTTTTTTAAAGATTGAGCGCCCTATAAGACTGAAAATACACAAACTAGTGCTTTTTTGCTGTTGGTATACTGCCTTTTCGAAAATTGAGTTGGCAACACTGAACATTATCGTCCGATAGCCACTGGGAATATCGGTGTCGGCTCCGATATCCGATATCGTTCCGGACAATGTGAAAGACAGGTACATATTTCATACATTTTACTTCCCTCCGATATCGGATATCGGCTATCGGCTTCCGATATCCGATATCGGATCGGATAATGTGAAAACGCTCTAAGGTTGCGGATCTTCCCATTCAAGCATACATAAACTTAGCGGGCACACTACGCGGAACGAAAGATGTTTCGCGTAATTGCATTTATTATTTTCATTGCATTGTAAATAAATAAATAAATTGTGCAGATCTAAGTGAATTACATTTAAATTGTGATTTAAAAATGAATCGGACAACGCGTCTTAATAATTTTTTGCCTTATATTAAGTTATCTGTAACAGTTGCTGTCAACGTCATATTTTTGGCATTTTTCATTTTGATTTTTGCTACATTGAGCAATTGTCGCGTTTTCGAAAAGAAGACAATGCAATAAAAACAATCAATTATCTGCGAACCTTTAAATAGAGCCAGTTTTATAAATTGTATTTGTAAAAGCACTATCCCTGCTGTAAGCAGTTCAACGATAAAATGTCTGATAACGATGATGATTATATGTGCGAAGAAGAAGAAGATTATGGCCTGGTACGATGATATTCCGCATTTTTCAATGTTATTACACTCAGTAATGTTGAATATAACGTAATTGTTGTAAATTTGATCTTTATATATTAGCATGCATTAATAGTTTTATGTTTTAAACGTATACATCACAGGAGTATCAGAATCATGGGTATCCATCCACCTGGATCCGTACGAACTTAGATTCATGCCGTTTGGAAGCACTGATTCTTGAATCTGATACTTCTTATCGATACTCTACATTACATTTTATTTTGACCCTATCTTATATTGTTTGAGCTACATATTTTCTTTGTACAAATACATTAATTGTGAACATGGATTCATATTATGTGTAAAATTTTAGGAGTATTCCGAAGACAGTAATTCAGAACCAGATGTGGACCTTGAGAACCAGTACTACAACAGTAAAGCATTAAAGGAAGATGAGCCAGCTGCTGCTCTGCTCAGTTTTCAAAAAGTGCTGGAGCTTGAAGGTGGTGATAAAGGAGAATGGGGCTTCAAAGCACTTAAACAAATGATCAAGATTAACTTTAAACTGGTACTTTACTTACTTAATTATCTTTAATTGTATCTGGGAAAGCTTTTGGACTCTTGTCTAACAATAATGCTTGAATATTGCTTTTGTAATGTTTTTGAATCTAAAATTTTGTATATCACCAACCATTCTCTACCAGTCTTTGATAATAAGAAGTATTGACGTGACAACGTCTTATAATTCGATAAAGCCGGCTGCACGCACGAAAAAACATGACTCATGCGGCGTTACCTCGCTCTGAGGCGTTCCATGTAAGGCTTAAAGTGCAAGCGAGAGCACGGAATGAGCGACAAAGAAGCACAATAGGACGTTGTCACGTTCAACTATCGTCAGTAAACCTACTTTACAGACAATTTTTTTTTTTTCCTTAAGTTATGTGTTATAGAAACTATTATATTATTGAGTAACTAACTTCTTCATTTTAGGGCAACTTCACGGAAATGATGACGAGGTATAAGCAACTATTAACATATATTAAAAGTGCTGTTACAAGGAACCACTCGGAGAAGTCCATTAATTCCATCCTGGATTATATATCAACATCTAGAAATGTAAGTTTATAAAAAACATTGAAATTAATTAATCTAAATTTAATTATTTGATTTTACTATCAGTAAACATTATTTCTGTCAATTCTAATTGGACATTTTACAAGCTATCTTCATTACATTATTTTGTGATGAATTGATTTATTGTAATGTTATAATGTAATTATTTGTGATTTTTTCAAATTCAAAATTCAAATTCATTTATTAATTGCTTGAACACGTACATTAGATGTTTTCTATTACAAACTAGCTTACCGCCCGCGGCTTCGCCCGCTTTGTCTAAAACCGAATAAATTATATACTAAAACCTTCCTCTTGATTCACTCTATCTATTACAAAAACCGCATCAAAATCCGTTGCGTAGTTTTAAAGATTTAAGGGGAATCTCCCTAAATTTTATGTGAATTTGCATACATATTCTGAAACACATACAATCAAAATGTAACTTTAGTATATGATTTATTGGGTCTTTTTATTTCAATCTACAAGACAGTTACGTAATTGTAACATTTTCGCTCGATTCATTTTTTATTCAAAAATTATGCCTTTTTAAAGGATTATTACATTTTTTTAAAGATTTACTTGGACTTTATGTCTAAAATAAATGTTAACAGTAAGAAAATAGAGTTTACTATCGAATACCAAGATATTTTTTCTCTAAATCAATTATTACTTTAGTTATAAACGAAATAAGAATTGAGACTTACTTTTCGAGCTCGAACGCGATCAAAGAGCGCACGCGATATTCAACTTTATTACGGCTGTATTAGCGTCTAGTACCGTAACCGGTCTCTCAGTGCCAGAAATGAAAAAGGGAGCCTCCTCTTAAGCATACAAAGGAACATAGGGACAGAGAAAGCGACTTTGTTTTATACTATGTAGTGAAGTATTGCATAACAGTGTTCGGCATGTGGACTGGCATGCAATCCATTACATTATTTTGTTTGAAATGTTTATAATTCCCAGATGGAGCTCCTTCAAGACTTCTATGAAACTACATTAGAAGCACTGAAAGACGCAAAGAATGACAGGCTGTGGTTCAAAACTAACACTAAATTGGGAAAACTCTACTATGATAGGGGAGATTTTATTAAATTAGCAAAGATACTGAAGCAGTTGCATCAGAGCTGTCAGGTATTTTTCTCAATATTTTTAAGCTGGATATTAGGTACTATAAGTTTCGTCAAACATTTACTATTTATTTTATTTTTTATTTTTTTACTTTTTATAACCTATTATAAAAAAAGAGTGTGTGTGCCGAGCATACGTGTTAGAAGTGAAACTTCTTTGGCAAGATTCAAAGATACCAAATCTTCGCCTTACTCCATGACGTGACGGTATTGCCATGTCGTGACCTTGAAATTTGACTCTCAATGTGCCTAAATAAGTTTCACTTCAAAATGTAAATCATGTTCTAACCAAGGTGAAATAAGTAATTTACCATATTTATTATCATTCAATAATTCAAATATTTTGTGGAAATGTGTTGACGCCTTGTGTGCAAAATTATTAATTACACACACACACAGGCTCGCGAGTGCTCATCGGCCGATCGCCCCCCCCGCCCCGCGCGTCTGCTCCTGCTCTCTCAGCTTCGCGGCTCGTGCGAACAGTCGAACACACGCATTAATTATTACAATTTGTTTGTACAGTTTGTCTGTACTATTAATAAAAAAGTAAATAGTAAGTAGTAAATTGCCGAGCACAAATATAATCCTTGAACTACCATTACGCCTTCTTATTTCACCGGCGACGAAGCCATCAAAGCCGCAACCAGCCTTTTCATTTTGGGCCCTACGAGACGGATATCAAAATCAGCACCTATACAGAGGAAGGAATCGCGCACGTGGCAGCCATTTCGCCGGTGAAGACTGTGGTGAAGACATACAGAGCTGAGAGTCACCATATTTGGAAGCATCGAACTCGCACCTACTTCAATGGGATATTTGTGAGAACCGGGGAAGTGGCGTTATTGTGAGTTCGTTCCAATTTTTTCCATTATGAATTTAATTTTGAATCTTTCCGATTCATTTCAATTGAAACTCATTAAATATATCTCATTTTGCTTTTTACTTTCGCCTTTAGTGCGGATCTAAAAGCCTTACCAATTATTATTATTAATTGTTTTGTGCATTGATATATGCGGAAACCTCATAATCATTATCTACTCATACACTCAGATGAATCAATTAACGAAATTACAAAATTTCATTACCTACGCGCATCTCTAAAAGATAGTGCAGCTTTGATTATTCGAGCGCTAGATTTTTCAGCTGATAATTATAGTATTGCTTGGGATCTACTCTGTGATCGCTACAACAATAAGCGACTTCTTGTCAATAATCACATTCAGTCAATTTTTAATATCGAAGTATTAACTAAGGAATCATCCAAGGGTATGCGTAATATTATCGATAATGTAAATAGAAATCTTAGAGCACTAAAGACACTGAATTTACCTACTGAACACTGGGATGCACTTATCATCCACATTTTGTCGAATAAATTAGATTCAGTTACAAGTCGGGAATGGGAAACGTACCGCAACACATTTAAAGACTTACCTACGCTTGAGAATCTCCTTACATTTCTTAAAAACCGGTCGGATTTACTAGAAACAATGGAGGAAGCCAGCGCTAAACGCCGGCACAGCGACGTCACACATAATCGTCAGAAATCATTAGTTGTCAATTCTTTATCTCCTCCTACTACGAATAATAAACCACAATATGTTTGTCCGTTATGCAAGCACAATCATCCAATATACCGTTGTCAGAAATTCAAGTCACTTTCATTAGAACACAGAATGCAAATACAACCAATCATGGGCAATCTTCCCGAACAGCGCTTGCATGCTGAGTTTCCGTTCACCAACACTGCTGTTGACTACGCCGGGCCGGTCATGATACTGAACCGTAAGGGAAGAGGAAGTAGAACCATGAAATCCTATCTTTGCATATTTGTGTGTTTAGCCGTCAAGGCCGTGCACATAGAACTTGTGACCGATCTGAGCAGTGAGTCATATTTAGCTGCATTAAATAGATTTATTGCTCGTAGGGGCAAACCAACAAACATTTTTTCTGATAATGGAACAAATTTTGTAGGCGCATGTAACGAATTATCTAAATTCCTTAAACAAAATTCTGATACTATTAAATCACAAACATCGAACATGTCAATTAACTTTAGATTTTCACCAGCTTATAGTCCACATTTTAACGGATTAGCTGAGGGTTCGGTTAAGTCATTTAAACACCACTTGAAGCGAGTAGTAGGTTGTAATAATTTAACTTATGAAGAAATGAATACGGTTCTTGTACAGATTGAGGCGATCTTGAACTCAAGACCCCTCACCCCTATTTCTTCAGATCCATCGGATCTTACAGCTCTCACACCATCGCATTTTTTAATTGGACGAACAATAACATTTCTGCCTACTCCTCAGGTCAAAGAAACTACTGCTGTGCACACTCTTTCACGATATATGAGAACACAGCAACTGAAAACCCATTTCTGGAACATTGAGATAATATTAATATGGAGACGATACCGCCTACATCACTTATGTTCCGCTCAACATACGTCATCTGGCGTAACTGCACTCAGTCGCTTGCTCGCTCATTGGCGCAAACGTCACGCTCATTTTTTATTTGTTTTAAAGTGAAACGCATCAAATATGCCTACGTGTGTGTTACGATATTGCACAAATAATACAAATAATACGGAAAAGTGCAAAGGAATAACTTTTCATCAGTAAGTAACTAGATAATAATTTTTAAAACTTAGTTAGAACAAAATTTTTGGCGGGCGACATTTTGCGTCATTTGTCATAGATTAAAAATTTAAGATATGACATTGGGCATGAAATAAGTGTTGTTAAAGTCCGGTCGCGGAGCAGGAAGAATTTCGTACATAAACCTGTTATTACCTCTCACTGTCACTCCCTTGTAAAAATAATGTGTCTTGCTCGCACAGGTGCAATGACCGCCGTCCTTAGGGATTGTAAACCTTTAACCTGAGAGCGTAAGGTTTGTGTTTGCTTGATTGGTGTCAGGTGTTCAATTATGATTTTGTGAATTCAAAATTTATAAGAATAAACCTCAAACTCTTTATGTCCAATCAAAATCCGCCTAAGTCGAAATCGCGTGTTAGACTAACGTATTCCTGTAATATTGAAGTTTCATTTCTTATGTGTGTACACGCACACTTTTTTTTATATAATATATCGTGGTTATTGAAAAAGTTAAAATGTAACTAACTTATAAGTATTGTAAATGAATAAAGGACATTTATTTAATAAATTAGTAAAAAACATTTTCTCCTCCAAATATTTCATGTAAACTGCACTTCATTCAAAAATGTTTGTGACCACTGTCAGTAGGTAAAGAGATCATTGTACGAAATTCTTTCTGCTCCGCGACCGGACTTTAGTAATATTTGCTGGCGTATATTTGTATAGTATAAAATAATAATTTTACATATTTAGAAAAGCATAGACTAGTTGTTAATTGAAAAAAGGTGAAATCATGAAATATGAAAATCAATTACTTAATCACCAATTTTTTTTTATTAATTGATTTTAACTAAGCTACTGACTTGTGCGTATAATTGATTATATTTTATTATTCATTCTGCACTAATTTTATAAAGAGGAAAACTTTGTTTGTTTGTTTGATTCTAATGAATAGGCTCATAAACTACTGGATCGATTTTGATGAAATTTGGCACAGACAATCTTTAGACCCTGAGAAAGAACATAGGCTACTTTTTATTGCGAAATATCTACCACGGGCGAAGCCGGGGCGTACCGCTAGTTCAGAGATAAGTAATTAATATTTTTTCTATTTAAGGTTTCCATGTCTGGGCCGTGAAGAAAGGGAAAATGGGTAAAATTTGTCCAAAACAACCGCAGTGAAGAAACCTGGTTACCATCCGATAGAACTTGCGTCTGTTCATTGCATTTTCGCGATGAGGATAAATATACCACAAAAGCGGGAAGGCGTTTTCTAAAGAAGTCTGCTGTTCCTTGTATTGATGTTAGTAATAATAATAAAATTTTACGGATTTGTATAACAAATAAAATATTATTTTAGCCATCACTAACATTATTATTATTATATTTATTTTAGCCGAAGGTGTGCTACAATAGTACTGGAACAATACAAGCAATTTCTGAGGAACATGTTCTGAGGATGATGAACTAAATAAACACAATTTTTACACGGCTTGTATTTTTTTTCTAAAAAAGGCTCAGTTTGTAAGGAATGAAACTTCCCATAGCCCTGAACCTAAAACCCGAATAAAATTAAATTATTCCATATGACGTCACTATGTATTTACATCATCCTATATTATATGCCAGATATTGTAAGCCCCGCGTAGTAAAGTCAGTTTATACCTAAAATAAATATTAAGTAAGTACAAAGAAAATTTCAAGTCAACGTGCATGTAAGGAGTGGCACCCAATAAAATAGACAGAATGAAACAAACTGTCGCCTCTATAGCGGTGAGTCAGTGACATCGCATAATCTATGACTGTCTAGCCGTCATTCGCGCGCCCCGCGCCGCCGCGCGCCGCGCACAGATTTTGTTCGTGGTGTCTGCTGCATATTAATATTATCTCAATGTTCTGGAATAGATTTCATAAAGAATACATTACAGAACTTCAAAAACGACAGAAATGGCGCAAAGATGGAGGACAGCTCAAACTTGGAGAAATGGTCGTAGTAAAAGATGAGCGACTGCATCCCAACCAGTGGCTTCTGGGACGAGTGACTCGCCTCCACCCCGGCTCCGACGGCGTGACCCGCGTAGCTGACGTCCTCACCTCTTCAGGGATACAACGACGGGCCTTTAACCGACTGTGTCCCCTACCCATAGAAGATCAGAACTCCGTTCCTGGGCCGGCAACATGTTGACGCCTTGTGTGCAAAATTATTAATTACACACACACACACAGGCTCGCGAGTGCTCATCGGCCGATCGCCCCCCCCGCCCCGCGCGCCTGATCCCGCTCTCTCAGCTTCGCGGCTCGTGCGAACAGTCGAACACACGCATTAATTATTACAATTTGTTTGTACAGTTTGTCTGTACTATGTAAATTGCCGAGCACAAATATAATCCTTGAACTACCATTACGCCTTCTTATTTCACCGACGACGAAGCCATCAAAGCCGCAACCAGCCTCTTCAAAATGTTTATGTCATTTGCCTTTTATTAAAATTACTTTGTTATTATTTTAAGACGGATGATGGCGAAGATGATCTCAAAAAAGGCACACAACTCCTAGAAATCTATGCTCTAGAAATTCAAATGTACACCGCACAAAAGAATAATAAGAAATTAAAAGCCTTGTATGAACAATCACTTCATATTAAATCAGCAATACCTCATCCTCTTATTATGGGTGTTATCAGAGGTAAGAATAAGTTTATCTTTTTGTGAAGTTGTAATCATTATAAAACATGTAGTTTTGTTCACACTTCATTAATATAAGCTGAAAAAAATACAGATTATCAAATAAAAAAACATCAGAATCATGCAATGCAAATGCATTAACAAAAATATTTTTGTTTATAATTTCTTATTAGTATTTTAATAAAGCAGCTTATATGATACATAATAATAAATATTTCAGGACAATTTTCACACAAGGCTCAATCTGATCCCATACTAAGCTTTCGCTTGTGTTATGGAAACCAGATGGCTGATAAACATACATGAAATTTTAAATAAATACTTATAAAGATAATAAACACCCAGACACAGAGCAAACATCTATGTTCATCACAAAAATATTTGCCCCGGGTGGGAATCGAACCCACAACCTCTGGCTTGGAAGGCAGGGACACTACCAACCAAGCCAACCGGTCAGTGATGGTGTATTTATTTTTGTTATATTATTCCTTGTAATTTCCAGAATGTGGTGGCAAAATGCATCTGCGTGAGGGAGAGTTTGAGAAGGCGCACACGGACTTCTTTGAAGCTTTCAAGAATTACGATGAGTCTGGTAGTCCACGGAGGACGACTTGTTTGAAATACCTGGTTTTGGCTAATATGTGAGTGATAATTTTTTAATACATTATATCTGTTTGAAATTTATTGATAATCTATTTATATTGGATTTTAATTTTAGATAAATTGTAATTTTATTTTACCCAATTTTTTGGGAAATTTTTGTTTTCCCCTCTTAACACATAAAACTATGTTTAACATAGTATTACGTAATTATTACGTAATTTAGTTCTTCAGGTTTATAACATTTTATATATTTTTTTTCTTTTTAGGCTAATGAAATCTGGAATAAATCCATTCGACTCGCAAGAAGCAAAACCATACAAAAACGATCCAGAAATTCTAGCAATGACAAACTTAGTTATGGCGTACCAAAATAATGATATTAACGAATTTGAATCAATTCTCAAGCACAATAGAAACAACATTATGGACGACCCCTTTATTAGAGAACATATTGAAGATTTGTTAAGAAATATTAGGACTCAAGTTCTTATCAAACTAATTGGCCCTTACACTAGAATTCATATTCCATTTATATCGAAAGAATTGAACATTGACGAGAAGGAAGTCGAGAATCTTCTTGTCACCTGTATACTTGATAAGTAAGTTCACTATTATTTATGTTCTTTTGGATATACTTTTTGGTTGACTTTTTGCTTATGATTGAGGTCACATCACATCATATCACATATTCACATTTGATTAATTACACAAAATACACAATGTTATAATATATTATGCTGTTTTATGTGTTTTTGTGGCATTTATCAGCCTCCGAATCAGTGTAAAGTTCTACACAGACCTTTTTTACATAAATTACGTGACATGTTAAAGAGAGGGAGGGGAGTCAAATCCCATCTAATCTTACGTTGGAGATAGTCTCATCAAATATCACGCAATTTTTTTCCTGATTGATACAGAAAAAAAAGACGTGTGGCACTCGGGGACTGCCGCGGTAAAGCTATTGCATGCTATGCCTTCAAGCCACACCTCCGTGCCCGTCGGAGTGGGGAGCGTGAGGTTTTTCGTTACTAAATTTCTGGATTCGGTCCCCGCGCTCAAGGCCCGCGATAGAAGCTATGCAATAGCTTAACACCTCACCTAATTAATGGAAAAACCTTAAAAAAAGTTAAAAATATCCAGCACAACATCCGGCTGAATAGACCGTGTGAGGTTTAAAAAAATACACTCACACAAATACAAATACAATACACTCACTCATTCAAATACAATACACTCACTCATGCAAATACAATACACTCAATACTATTTTTCCATTCCAGCACGATATCCGGTCGCATAGACCAAGTGAACGCAGTACTAGAACTAGCGGGCGGTGCGCAAGGCGCGGCTCGCTACTCCGCGCTCGACAAGTGGACCTCGCAGCTCGCGGGCCTGCACCTCGCGCTCGCCAACAAGATGGCCTGACTGTGACGGTGAACGAGCTGTACGAAGACTCCATACAAAACGCTAAGAAACATCGACTGGCATGAACTATTAAACGTCCGCTTAATCACACTCAAACATTGGAAACGAACATCAAGGCATACGAAGACAGACTCCATACAAAACGATAAGAAACGAACATCGACCGGCATGAACAAGACTGTTAAACGTCCGCTTAATCCCGTTGAAACCCTTCGAAACGAACATCAACTGGCATGAACTATTAAACGTCCGCTTAATCACGTTCAAACCCGCTCAAACATCAACTGGCATGAACAAGACTGTTAAACGTCCGCTTAATCACTCTAAACTCTTTGAAATGAACATCAACTGGCATGAACAAGACTGTTAAATGGTTGTCCGCTAGGAGTTTAGTTATACGTGTTTGTGTTAGTGATCGGTTTCAAAAGCCGTCCCTAGACGGTCATGCAATATGGCGTTAACTTGCACATGCATGAATAATCGTTTTAAGAAGTCTCTTGATGGTCATGCAGCATGATATTACGTGCTGTCATGTTTAATTTAATAATTGAAATTAATGATGTGCAAACCAGATGCTAGAAGCCCATCGAAGCACGTATGATCATTTAGATTTTAGACCGAACAAGTATCAGTGTTTAAGATAATTTTGTGAACTGAACATGTAAAAAATACATGATTTCATGTTTTTAGTTACTGATGTATTATGACAGTTTACGTAAATATATGTCATGATTGCATTGCCGTGTAGGGACTGCTTTCTAAACGGCTCACTCCTATAAGCAAACGCATTGACGAGACTTCTATAGGTAAAGCGGATGACCACTTGAAAGCGTTGTTGATGAATCTGTATATTTGCTTGAGTGAGCCGTTTCAAACGTTTTATAGGGAGTTTCACTTCGTAATTCGTATTCTGTATACTGTGGTTATAGTGCTCGTGCAAAACTGGCAATAGTGTGGGGGGATGTGAGGGCATAGGTCTCTCCCCCTCTGAGGTCGAATGAATTACAAATTAATATATTGCCCAAATGAAGTTATGAAAATTTCTCCAGCTTCCTTGCTTTCATAAAATCAATAATAAAATTGTACAGCTCAATATAAAATCGATTATTACTAAAATTGTTATTGTTCAGTTCTTAAATGATATGAAAACGTTTTCATATGCATGTTTAATGCATGCCAATCATTGAGGATACTGCTCTTTAATAAAGTCTTTCGAGATTATTATTTATTTTTAATTTTATTATCCTTACTTCCTTATCCTTGACAACATAGTTTTGGAGTCGTATTGCATCGAGTCTATCATATCTTAACGGTTCTAAGTTGTCGATTTCGATATCGGACTTGGTATCGTTAAATGTTTTGATTTAGAAATTAAAATAAACGCGATTTATTGAACAAAATATTATTAATTATACCGAAATTTCGAACACGAAGGTCACGGGCGAAACATTGTTTTGGTTGGTATTAAAAAGGTATACTTAAATAAAACACAATATTACATTACTATATTTATTATTGTATACATTTCTTAAAAGTATGAAAAAAGTTAAGTAACAATAATATAATTCATTTCAATAAAGAATTGGAATGCAAAAGCAACCCTGATATTAAGTATCCAATAAGAATAACATAGCTACATGCTATTAGCACCTATACAGTAGATATAAGCCAATATCAAATACATCTTTATTGAAAAAATAAAAGAATACTACATTAAAATGGACGGATTGTCATATCACAGGTTAATATAAAAATCATTAAAAACCTATTAAATTCTATAAAATACGCAATCGATACAAAAGTACATCTAAAATATCTCTAAATTCTCATTTAATGTAAATGTTTAATGGCACAAGTTATTAGATTAGTGTGTATATAACGAGTTAATTTTTTGACGTTGTGTGAAATTGATATGTAAAGACTGAACACAACTATGTTATAATTATAAAAATATAGCAGCATTAACATTTACATTTCAAATTTGTATAGAACAATAATCACAAATTTTCAATAGCAATATGCAATTCGTGTATTTGAAGGTAGATTGAAAAAAATAAGTAAATTTCGATCAATTTATACCTATTCAAATACAATTCAATTCGGTACACACGCACTGCGTATATTTACAAAAATGCGCATACAGAGTTCGAAAACCGAACACCATTCAATTTTTTTTTTCTTTTTTTTAATTAGTTCTGTCAAAAGCTATTCGACCTCCTTGTTTGTCATGTGACATGTCTAATGAGTCTGTTTCTCATGTAGCCACGGTCTGAATATCGGTAGTGTGCTCGGGTAGTGCGTGGGCGGGTGCGTCTCGTCGTCGTCGTCGCGGAACGGATACGTACCTAGCAGTATTGGCAGTTGGAGCTTCACTTCCTTTTCCAGACTCTTCGGTTCGATTACGAACTGTGTGAAATAAAATATTAATAGAATTAATAGATGTTATTTTATTGGTAAAAACAGCCTGCATTTTCGGATTAGTAAATAAATTACCGGCAAAATGATTTTCTTGGGAGATAATGTCTGCGGGCTGCGTCCTAAACTCAAAATACAAGTTCCGTATTGGAACTTATAGAAGACATAATTTTTTAAAGATTTCCACAAGGGACGTCGGTAAAAGTCACATAGAAATCCATCAAATAAGAGTTCATTTTAACGTGCTTAAACACAAGCTCAATACGATTTATATCGTTTATTTAGAACCATTGTTGATTGACGCTTCGCTCGTATTGATCGTAGTGTGATAGTAAGGTATCTGATTATACCTTCAGGACACGAAACCCTATATAAAGTAGTGATGCACTCACAAACACGTCGTACTGCACGGAGATGAGGTGGCACCCGCGCAGGTTGGTGGGCGGCAGCGGCGGCACGTACAGCAGCTCGCGCCAGCGGTCGGCGCCGCCCGCGCGGCACTTGCCGTGCGCCAGCCGCGCCAGCGACCGCACCTCGCGCGCACAAACGCGCCCGTGTGCCGTGTACTGGATCGTCTGCCACGTAACAACATAACTAACATTTTTGACGTGACGACGTCTTATAATTCGATAGAGCCGGCTGCACGCACGAAAAAACATTACTCATGCGGCGTTACCTCGCTCTGAGGCGTTCCATGTAAGGCTTGAAGTGCAAGCGAGAGCGCGGAACGAGCGACAAAGAAGCACAATCGGCTGTTGTCGCGTTCAACTATCGTCAGTAAACCGACTTTACAGACAACCAATTTTTTTTATACGTGAGTTTCAAATAGTTATTTGCCTCATCCAACTTATACACCCATAATACGGCATAAAAATTATAATTTTAATAAACTCTCGATAATCTGAACAAGTTGATTGGTAGAGATCATGAGATGACATAAATAGATACAGTTTTAAAGTATTATAATGAAGCCTATTGCTGTTTCAAATGTTACACAAAGTTATTTAACTAACTCTATTTCAATAAAATGCGACAATAACTACAAAAAGATAGTAAACACTTTTCCGACACATAATAGAAACTGAAAAAAAAATTTACTCGTAAATAAGTCCACCAAACAAATTTACCAACTATCCTTAGTTACCTCGGTAAGCGACGCTCTCGTGCACTTTAGAGCGGTTCGCGAATTGTTCGCAATGTGCGCGGTGAGCGCGATGCTCTGGCCGGGCACGTACGCGCCGCGGTCGAGCGACACGCGGCAGCTCACCGAGCCACCGCCTACGCAGCCCACACCGAGCTTATGTTCGACGTTAAGCTCGAATTCTTGCTGCAATTTGAGGGAAAAATTGTTTTGGGAATACCTATCTGCTGCAAGAAACAGATGTCAGACGTCCATTGCACCTAGGCATGGACTTCCTTAAAATTAACGCACACGGCAGCTTACCGAACCGCTTCCCTTTCCACCCAAATCACAAATTAATTCTGGGAAAAGTGACAGGAAGAACTGATATTGATATCTGTAATAGGACTTCCAATTCTACTAATCAGGGACGTAATCATAAATTAAAATGGAAACCATTTATTTTTAACTAGCGACCCGCCCCGGCTTCGCACGGGTGCAATGCTGATCTAAATACACTACAAAAAACTGTGAACGTTGTATGTATATAAAAACATAGCGGCCCGCTCCGGCTTCGCACGGGTATAAAATAGATAGCCGGCCGGCCGGTACCGCCGCAAACGCTACGTCCCGCAATTTTTAAATCTGTAATATCTTCGAAAATATTCACTTAAATCATACGGTGTAAAGGGCCATATAGATCTATATTAAATGAACAATGTATTGAAGGTATTTAATTAGTTAAGGATTAATGCTGTATTGGTTAAAATCGCATCGAAAATTAGCCATTATTTGTCGTAAAAAGTAAATGACAAAAAAAAGTTATTGTGGGTTATCCATAAGAGATAGATATACCATACATATACCATCGCGGACTTTTCTGTAGACCTTTTCAATGTGTATAATACTTAGTAGATTATTTTGACAAAACTCGTAGGGTTCAGCCTGCGTTTGCAATGTAAGCGGAAAAAAATGTAATTTTTTACGACATCACATTAGAAAACTCAAAAATAACAGTACTTCTCCACTATTTAATGGATGTTATTATACATATAAACCTTCCTCTTGAATCACTCTATCTATTAAAAAAACTGCATCAAAATCCGTTGCGTAGTTTCAAAGATTTAAGCGTACAAAGGGACATAGGGACAGGGAAAGCGACTTTGTATTATACTATGTAGTGATTTATATCAGGTTAATTAATTTGCACGATTTTCCTGTTCTATAATAGTTATAGAAGATACATCATACACGCCGCAACGCGCGCGTTGGAATTCGGGTGAAATAAATTAGCTTGCAGCATTTTTCAACTGTGTAATTTTAATTAATTACTCGTATTAATACACGCACTAAAAATTCCAAAAAGGCACTGTCGATATTACTTAAAGCCTAGTATAGTAATTAGTATTGGAATCAATTTACAATGGAATCACAGTAATTAGTATTAGCTGTGTTAAAGCCACACCACGGTTCATTGGCATCATTATTATGAAGATTGAAGAGCATTGAAAATTCTACTTTCAAAAATGAAATATATTGTATTCTTTATTGGCTCTTTATGCTCAATGAAAATTCTTTAAAAACCAAACTATTGAATAGCTCTTAACAAAAAAATGTCATTCAATTTCAATCATGTCTAGACGCTATTAATAACAATAGAATGGTGACTAAGAACGCATCATAGTGCAATAACGACTGAATGTATTAACGCTAATGACATGCAACACAAAGTCAAATGACTTTCACTGTTTCCTCAAGCAGGTGTGCATTATTGTTATATAATCAGCATAATGTTCAGTGGAATACCTTCCTTGAAACTCTGAAAGCTATAAAAAATATGCAAAAAATGTTTTGGAGAATGCGCGTCGGGCGACTATCACTAACAATCCCATAGCTATAGCTACGTATTCTTTAGCTACTATACTATCTGAGGCAGGCTTTTCGATTAACATATGTGTATATTTCCGTGCTTAATAACATAAACTTAACATAACGTAAACATTACTTTAATGTGTTCAATTAAACAATAAATATTACAACTTAAATACACATTTTAGCACCACATAATTTTATTACATTTAAAATCTATGATATAAGCTTAATATAAGATACCGAAGGCACAACACAACACTTATTAAAATCCCTCATATAAAAAAGCAACATTCATACTCACAGAAAGCACAGGGGGCTCCAAATTAAGATCAATCGGGTTCATAACAATGAACACTTGCTGGTTCTTGTGCGTCAAGCCATTGGGTTCCCGCAGCGCTGCCTTACAGTAGTACTGGACCCAACCGTGAGTTCCGAGAAATGTGGAGGGCAAGCCCATTGGGAGGCCTAATTTGAAGGGAAAGCTGTGGATGCCTGGCGACAAGACTGATGCGCTGTGACCTATTGGAATGGAGTAAAAATGTAATATGTTTCAGAATACTGTACGCTCAAAGATCGAAGCGCCCATTGGACGAAAAATTAGCTTACAAGTTACAACACGTCGTGGGCACAAAGATCCACAACGCGAAGTGCGTTTTATGCCCGAAAACTAAACGCGTTGTTACAATCATAGAAAGAACACGGCGAAATCATGTCCGGTCGACCTAGCGTTCGTTGGGTCGTGAACGTTTTCATGAGCCATATCACAAATTACGCGAAGTGATTTTTTTGTGACCACAACACGTTGTGCGCTATTTGCTATTTTCGCTTGTATGTGATAACAATTTTCTAGCAGAACAATGAATAGGTTGGCTACAACAACTACAATGTAATATTTTCATTCTAACTTCCTGAAATAGTATACACTTGCATGTCCTTCATGGTATTGCAATGGTATTGTTCTTAATACAAATTTTAATCTCTTATTATATCTCCTAGCAAATCCATGCTAAATGTAAAAATCAGTTCAGTTATTAATCTGTTACACAGTTACAGCATAATATAAGTATGGATAAGTAGAACAGACAGTGTTGTGTTTCATACTTCATGGAAAAATTATAAAATAATGTGCTTGAATAATAGAGGAAAAGCATCATAATATGATACTAGTATATTATACTAGTGTTATTATAAAATACTTCATGAAATAACTCCCTCTAAGATCATTAAACCACTGAGCATAACATATTACATACAGTTATGTTATAGTATTTGAAATGAATTATGTTTGAAATTTTTCAGTTCTCAGGAAAATATGTCTTATTAAAATTAATTTGCTTATTGTTCTCACATAATTTTCACACAAAATATAATTCATAAATGTGAACAAGGAATCAAAAATAAATGAATGACCTTTTGTTTGCTTTCCAGATTGATTTCTCTAGCATTATTAAAATTTGCCAAATTATTTCTGATCTGTGTTGATAAAAATAACAATTTCCCTGCTGATTACTTAAATCTGATTGCCTGTTACCTACATAATTATATAACCATTAGTTACTAGTGATTATTATTTATTATACAATCTTGGTTAGTAGTCATTAACTCTTATATAAAAGTTATATTTTTATAATTAAATAGATAAGTACCAGGTTCTCCCAAAAGTCTCATCCTGAAGTCTATGTAGTTCTCTTTATCAAAGAGCCTCTCGTGCCGACCAGACCCCACCCTAACCACGCCTTCGCCAATTACATGAAAGTGGAGTCCTGAAATTTTAAAATATTATTAGGTGTCAATAAATAATTATGTTATTGTTCATTTAGATCTACATATATATTTAGGTGTGTGCATACAGTAACTAATTTTAGTAGACATAAAATATATATATTTCTATTCTATTAATTTATTGTCATAACTAATCTCATAAAAAGGATAATATTGATACTTTGATTAATAAATAATAGTGGATAAATAAAAGTATAAAAAGTCATTCAACATCTTTTCTTATAAGAATCCTTTTGTCCTTTACAAATCACTAAGTACTTATTTCACCTATACATATACTACCATGTTGGGCCCATAAGTTTATGGCCAATCTCTAAACTAGTTAGCCTTCTTCCGCCCACATTACAAGAATTGGAAGAAGTTTAACAATTTCAATTGTAATTACTTTCTATGCCATATTAAATTTATCTATAATTCAGTCATAACATTTAAAATGAAATTTCAAATTAGTATGTAGTTTCAATAATTATTAATGTTCTCTTACCCAACACAGGAGTGTCATCTTGCAATTCCATTAATACCTTTCCCGATAAGAACTGACCAGGAAAATATAACAAAGAAGTATTGTCAAATACTATCAAAAACTTTAACAGTTTTCTCGGCATTTTTGCGTTTTATGATTATAAGCTCACAGAAAGTTTAATTCTTTGCCTCACTTATTTATTTTATTATTATTAATTGTATAAATGCATTACAATACTTTGTTTAATAACACTATCGTTGCATGTGGTTTTTGATTAGAAACACTTTTTAGGAGAAACTTAAATTATTATCTCATGCACGTACGATGACATTATTTAAATTAAACATCTCAAGTCCACTTGTAGGTGGGAATTGAGAAACACTGAGTGAATAGTGAAGGCCAACCAATTCTTATGTAAATTACTCGAAAAAGTATGGTTTTTGAAATCCTATAATATTCAAATAAGAATATTGTAATAATTTCGATTAAAAACGACTATAACGGCACTTCACTTTAATATAAAAAAAGTTTATAAAACTTTTAATAAACTTCGAAGAGACTCGCGATTAAAAACTTGTTTAACTCGTCAATGTCAGATGTCACGGTGACTTTTTTGACTTGAATATGACTTGAATGACATAAATCACCATTGGCAAAATTGTGGCAACGCAGTACTGCCATAAATTAAAATATTGAATTGAATTGACATAAATCACACCACAGACGTCAGACACCAAAGAAATCGGCGTACGACACAGACCCCGTTTTCCAATTACAGCACTAGAGTGCATTATGCGGCATAATGCTTAACGTTGAATGTTCCAACTACAGCAACGCTTCGCACAATCGAGCACTAGAAAAAGTAATGCGCGTGAATTGATGCGTGCAATCGATATATCGTTAGTAATTATTAATTGTTGGAAACAATTTTAAAGCTTTCGTTTCATTGTAGTTTTTTCGAAATAATCAAAGTTAATTCAAATTGTGTTAAAAAAATAAATATAAGTATGGATGAAGGTACAAAAATTGAAAAAAATGTTAATGAAATAATCAAAATCCAAATTACTTAAAATAACCGTAAATATTTTTCAACCAATTATTATGTATACCACTTTATTTACACATAAAATGAGGTTATTGCTAACTCTATGAATATTTTTTTTTCAACACTGAACTTAGCGCAACCTTCTGTTGCGTTTCATGTTCCAATTAAGCATCAGCATAATTCGGCATTGTGCGGCACTGAGTCGCATTATGCTCTGTAATTGGAAAACAGCCAGAGCAAGTAATGGCGTACCGTACTAAGTGGCGTACGATAGGGCGTATTCAGAAAGAAAGCTTGAAACTTATAAGCGCTTATCGGCGCTTGTCATGTTCATATTATATTTTCCTGTCAGTGCTGGTAACCCGCGCAGGAAAATATATGAACATGACAAGCGCCGATAAGCGCTTATAAGTTTCAAGCTTTCTTTCTGAATACACCCATAGAAATCATCTCTGCTGCATCATGCGCCGGTTGAAACTGAAAGTAGCTAGAGTTAAGTGAAGTCACCTGGTTATCGTTAATAAAACAATAATTTTAATCAGATTCTATTCTCAACTCAAGCTGTTAGCAACCTTAGTACAACAAATATTATTTAGGCAGCTGGTAATTTTAAATCACATTTTAAATATGTCTAGATTTATTAAGTTCTGACATGGGTACTGTTGGTACCTTAGTTGGTACTGATATAAAAATGTACTAAAACTTGATGCGGAAACTTCCCACACCACGCTACTTTTTGGCCAAGAAGTTTGCGGGCGCACTTGCTCTGTGCGCAGTAGTTATGATGTCAAAGTGACATTGACACACGAACATAAGGGCGTATTCAGAAAGAAAGCTTGAAACTTATAAGCGCTTATCGGCGCTTGTCATGTTCATATATTTTCCTGTCAGTGCTGTCAACCCGCGCAGGAAAATATATGAACATGACAAGCGCCGATAAGCGCTTATAAGTTTCAAGCTTTCTTTCTGAATACGCCCTAATTGTTTTGAATTTTGACGGCACTACATGACATTAGTGGAATTAATGTTTGACGGTTAATTTGTTTACTTGTGTTTTTCGTTTTGTCGTTAAAAATTCTGCGATACAAATATTATATTCCATCACAATGCCGAGTGAAATGATAACGCTTCAGCTTGGCCAATGCGGCAATCAAAGTAATATTATATTTTTATTTGCGAATGTTCGATTCACACCAATGTGTTCAAATTTGAAATTTTATTTGCAGTCGGTTTCGAGTTTTGGAAGCAACTATGCATAGAACACGGTATATCCCCGGAAGGCATATTGGAAGAGTTTGCTTCGGCTGGCTCTGATCGTAAAGATGTATTCTTCTACCAAGCTGACGACGACCACTACATACCCAGAGCAGTACTTTTGGATTTGGAACCTCGTGTTATCCATACTATTATGAATTCACCGTATGCTAAGGTTTGCGATCAAATACTAATACTGCATCACTGCCATGCAAATCTTTGATATAAAATTGACAAGGATCTGATTGATCAACACTTTATGTTAATGTCGAGTTTTCAATTTTACTTTATATAAAACTGATTGGTGATAAAATAAAAAGACTTATTTTCAAGACACAAAAAACAGAATCCTTTATAAAATCAATTCACTGAATTTTATTAATAACTAGCGGTCCGCCCCGGCTTCGCCCGTGGTACATATCTACGTTTTCTCTACATAAGAACCATCCTCATACTTCAAGGAATATAATAAAAAAAGAATTATCGAAATCGGTTCAGCCGTTCTCGAGTTATGCGCTTACCAACACATTTTGCGATTCATTTTTATATATAAGACTAGCGGTCCGCCCCGGCTTCGCCCGTGGTACATATTTACGTTTTCTCTACATAAAAACCATCCTCGTACTTCAAGGAATATAATAAAAAAAGAATTATCTAAATCGGTTCAGCCGTTCTCGAGTTATGCGCTTACCAACACATTTTGCGATTCATTTTTATATATATAAGATTTTGATGTATTTGTTACTATATCCTAATTTATTTCAGTTATACAATCCAGAAAATGTATACCTATCAAAGCATGGTGGTGGAGCTGGTAACAACTGGGCATCTGGATATGCTCAGGGAGAGAAACTGAATGAAGAAGTGTTTGATATTATCAATAGAGAGGCAGATGGCAGTGATAATTTAGAGGTATAATAACTATAGCAAATATCTGAGTTAAGCTTTTAGTATGGAAACTTGATAGCCATAAGCCAACATACATGATTTTTTTAAGCTATTGCATAGCTTCTATCGCGGATCTTGAGCGCGGGGACCGAATCCAGAAATTCCGTAACGAAAAAACCTCACGCTCCCCACACCGGCGGGCGCGGAGGTGTGGCTTGAAGGCATAGCATGCAATGGCAGTCCCCGAGTGCCACACGTCTTTTTTATTTTTTTTAATATACAGGGTTACAGGTTAAGTCGACCTATTCCTGTTAAGAGCGTGTAGTAGGGGTCAAAACAAACTGATTTGATCCTATAATACCATATCCAAAAGTTAGCCGTTGAAGAGTTATTGCAATTTTAATTTTTTTCTTGAAAATGACACTTTTTCTTCGCATTTAGCGTTTAATTTTTTATTTTACTTATTTGGTCTGGGTTTTTTTGAGTTTTTATGTAAAGGTTGAGTTAAACAATAATTCTCAGCAATAAAAATCCATATCGCTGCAAACAATTCAAAGAAATGGCTTTTAAACTAAAAATAATAACATTAAAGTAATTAAGTTAACTCGTTTTAAACAAAGATATTGAAAAAAATCTCTATGAAAATGTGTCTGCAGATGTTTTTAAAAACATGTGCATGTTCTTAGCTATGTAAAAAGGTATGATAACCTCAGGTAGCATTCGTAGATTCCAAGAAATCGGGGATAAACTTGGTATGGGGAAATAATTCTTAGAATAGCTCATTAACATCGGTCTAGTTATTATCTGCCTATGCGAACAATAAAGGGTTGTGCCGCGTGATTATGATGTCTCACTCACACGCTGCAACTATCTCGCTTCCACCTACTGGAGAGAGCGAGCAAGGTGATGGACGAAGCTGTATGGGGCGAAGGATGCCGCTTTGTATTTTTTAGTCTGCTTATGTGATTCGTCCGTAGTAGATGCGATTTCTGTGCTCCTCTGTGTATTGACAACGCGACTTGGCTTTCTTTTTGGACTGATTTTCTTCCGATTCTGTGACCGTGGCTCGAAACTGGATTTTGATTTTTGCTTGCGATTTGAATTTTCAAGATGAGTTCGTATACTAACGAAGAATATGCTGACATTTTGATGTGTTACGGGTTTTGTCAAGGTGTATCTGCACATGCTCGTGCGGAATACATGACCCGCTATCCTGACCGTCGTGCACCAGATGTTAGTGTCTTCGAAGGGACCTATCGTCGCCTTAGAGAAACTGGTTCGATTCTAAGACGACGAACAGACGTCGGTCGGCCATCTGTCCGGGATGAGGAAGACGAAGAGGAAAATGAAATTAAGCGATTTTTTCGAATGGATCCCACGACATCAACAAACATTGTTGCCCGAGAACTTGGTCTGTCTCAGTGGAAAGTATGGTTCACAATGAACACTTCAGGATATTACCCATATCACTACACGCCCGTGCACGTGATGGAAGAAGGAGATCCTTTAAGAAGACTAGATTTTTGTAGATTCATGTTGAATGCGGATCTGGAAAACCCCTCGTTTTTCAAAAAAATTATATGGACAGATGAGTCCAAATTTGATCAAGACGGTATCACAAACTACCATAACGCTCACTATTGGGCTCCGAAAGCACGTGGCAATCCTAACAAGAAGAATCCAAAAAAATCACAAAGACGATTCAGTCTTAATGTGTGGATGGGGATAATTTCAAATAAATTAATTGGACCATACTTCCTTCCGGACAACCTAAATGGTGAAAATTATGAGACCTTTCTGCGCCAACATTTAAGCGACCTACTTGAAGACATACCCCTGACTTTGTTAAGAGACATGTGGTTCCAACATGATGGCTGCCCTGCACATTACAGAAGAAGTGTTAGAGAATGGTTAGACATCAACTATCCAAACAGATGGATCGGAAGAGGTGGGCCCATACCATGGCCGGCTAGAAGTCCAGACCTAACCCCCATGGACTTTTAACCCGCATATGAAGAGTCTGGTGTACAATGAGCCGAACCCGATTCCATCTGTTGATATTTTACGACAAAAAATTATCGATGCAGCCAATAAGATGAGGAACCAATTAACAACTGGGGTAGTCAAGAGTTCTCTGCGGAAAAGGTTTCGAATATGTGTTCGCAATAGAGGAAGACATGTTGAGCAGGAACTGTAAAGTTTTTAAGAAAAATAAATTATGACAAAATTTATTCTGATGTTGTACTTTACTAACACTGTCCCATGTTTATCCCCGATTTCTTGGAATCTACAAATGCTACCTGAGGTTATCATACCTTTTTACATAGCTAAGAACATGCACATGTTTTTAAAAACATCTGCAGACACATTTTCATAGAGATTTTTTTCAATATCTTTGTTTAAAACGAGTTAACTTAATTACTTTAATGTTATTATTTTTAGTTTAAAAGCCATTTCTTTGAATTGTTTGCAGCGATATGGATTTTTATTGCTGAGAATTATTGTTTAACTCAACCTTTACATAAAAACTCAAAAAAACCCAGACCAAATAAGTAAAATAAAAAATTAAACGCTAAATGCGAAGAAAAAGTGTCATTTTCAAGAAAAAAATTAAAATTGCAATAACTCTTCAACGGCTAACTTTTGGATATGGTATTATAGGATCAAATCAGTTTGTTTTGACCCCTACTACACGCTCTTAACAGGAATAGGTCGACTTAACCTGTAACCCTGTATGTTGACATAATACCAAACAAATCACAAGCTCTGCAAAAATATTAACTCTTCCCGCAATTTATAAACTTAACATACAATCTTGCATGCCAGTTTCATTATGATAGATTAACTTAAAACATAAAATTACATAAAAATTTTTTTTTTTTTTTTTTTTTTTTTGTTCTTCATCATCGCAATCTATCAATTTTCAGATATTCAGCGATTTTTTAAGAATTTTAAGGTTGTTTCGTACGGAAGTCGTCCAGTGACTACTCCGTTTATTGGTGATTATATCTTGTTTAATAAATTGACTTTTTATTTATTTTTTTTTTTTTTTTTATATCAAATCCTGAGGTATCCTTCTTTTGAGTCTCCTGGTGGTTGTGTGGACGTTCATAAGGTTTACAGCCAGCTGGTTTGGGTGGTTTTTAATACGCTCTTTATATGATTTAGTTCTCTCAACTATTTCTTCCTTAACCGTGCTTATGCAGAGGTCGTGGTGCAATCTATCGTTGGACACATACCAAGGTGCACCTGTTACTAATCTTAGCATTTTTGACTGAAATCTTTGAACTATATCCACATTAGACTTTGCTGCTGATCCCCATAGCTGCAGGCCATATGTCCATATAGGCTTTATAATACATTTGTATAGTAACAGTTTATTATCTAAGGAAAGGGACGATTTTCTGTTTAGGAGCCAGAACAATGTGCGTAGTTTTTGACTCATTGCCAGTCGTTTTGTGAAGATGTGCTTCTTCCACGTTAGACGTCTGTCCAGATATATTCCAAGATACCTTACGTGGTCGTGTTGTGGAAGTTCTCTGCCGTTAAGAGTGACAGGTGGGCATGTCTCTTTTTTATAGGTGAAAGTTACCTGAACGGATTTACTCTCATTTGCTCTAATACGCCAGTCTTTGAGCCATTGGGATATTTGGTCGAGGCTGGATTGGAGCTTGTGTGAAGCAACAGCTGGTGAGTTATCTGATACTAAGATTGCTGTATCGTCTGCAAATGTTCCAGTGATTACTCCATCGATCGAAGGGAGGTCCGCAGTAAATAGTAGGTAAAGAGTAGGACCCACAACACTACCTTGTGGAACTCCGGCTTGGATGCTTTTTAGTTCCGTTGTTTCTTCCGCCTGTTTTACAAAAAAGTATCTATCACTCAAGTATGACTTTATGAGGCTGTAGAAGTTAGAAGAAAGATTTTTTTTTACTTTAAATAGTAATCCATCATGCCACACGCGGTCAAAGGCTTGGGATATGTCTAGGAAGGCAGCAGTACAGTACTTTTTTTTTTCGTAGGTTTCGTTTATATGTTCCACTAATCGGTGTACTTGTTCTATAGTCCCATGTCTTTGGCGAAATCCGAACTGATGATCAGGCAGAAGTTTCTTCTCAGAGATAATTGGGGTCAATCTACGAAGGATAAGAATTTCCAATATCTTGGATGGTATAGGAAGTAGGCTTATAGGTCTGTATGATTGGGCCTCAACGGGATTTTTCCCTGGTTTGGCAATCATGATAACCTGAGCTACTTTCCACTGAGGTGGAAACGTACTACTTTGTATGATAGCATTGTACAGGAATGTTAGAAATTTGATGCCTTCCTTTGGAAGTTCCTTAAGGATTTTTCCTGTTATTAGATCGTATCCTGGGGCTTTATTAGAATCTAGGTTTTTTATGACTGTTCTTACTTCATTTATAGTGACCTTTTTCATGGGAGGACTAGAAACTTTGATACTTTGATTTAATAATAGGGCGACTTCTTGGGTTTTTAAAGAGCCCATATCTGGATTGGGTGTGAAGACTTGCTCAAGATGTTCAGCAAATGTATCCGCTTTTTGTGCGTCACTAGAAGCCCATTCAGTGTTACCTTTTCGTATCGGGGGATTGCTTGAAACAGGTTGTTTAAGTTTCTTTGAGGCTTTCCATAGAGAAAAGTTTGTTTCTGCTGTAGCGTCCATTCTTTCTAGCGATGTCTGGATGTTTTGGTTATCTATATTATGAAGAAGTGTTTTGAGTTTCATTTGTAGGTAATTCAAGTGCTTTTTATCCACAGGGAAACCCGTACTTTGCCATCGTTTCCGGGCTTTACGTTTTTCTGCCAATAACTCTCGAACAGATTTAGGGCAAGTCTCTTTACGAAGAGATTCTCCGACAGATGGAGTAGCGTACCAAGCAGACTGTTGGATACAGTTATTGAAGTGTTCAACAGCTTCTACTATGTCAGGGTTAGATTTTAATTGAATATTTAATTCCAGCTTTTCTGCTACGAGCTGCCTAAATAGTTCCCAATTAGTTCTATTTGAGTGTAATCTGCATGGCTTCGGTGTTTCTGCTATTGACCTTCTTAGTGTTATTTCCACAGGAGAGTGATCAGAGGATAAATCTGTGCTTGTTTTACAGGTAATAAACTTAGGTGATAACCCTCTTATTACATAAAAGTCTAGCAGATCTGGTATTTTACTACTATCCGTAGGCCAGTAGGTTGGCTTACCAGCTGAAACAACGCCGAGTTTTAATTTATCTATAGCCATTAATAGTTGCCTGCCTTTAGTTGTTATTGTACGCGAACCCCAATATTGATGCTTGGCATTATAATCGCCACCAGCGATAAATCTGGTATCAAAAGAGGAGAAGAACTTTTCGTAGTCTTCACATTTTAATTGATGTTTAGGTGGACTATAAACTGCAGATATTGTGAATGGTCCAACCCAATCTTCAATAACGACATTAGTTGCTTGAATTTGTTCAGTGCAGTAATGAATTATTTCATGGTGTTTAATATTCTGTCTTATGAGCACCGCACTTCCTCCATGTGCGGTACCGTCAGGGTGCATTGTATGGTATATTTTGTAATTTGGGATGCTGAAATGACTTTTCTTCGTAAAGTGTGTTTCTGTGATCAATAATATGTCTATCTTTTGTGTCTCGAGATATGCCTTAACCTCAAGGGTATGTTGTGACAGCCCATTGGCATTCCATAGGGCGATTTTCAAGCAGTCGAAGGTGACAGCTTGGTTGTTAGGGCTATTATAAGGTTTGTCAGTGTAGTAAGTTGTTGCATCATTTGTTTCATCAGACTCATTATTTCATGAATATCGTTTTGATTACTGAGTGTTGTAGCTTCTGTTGTTAAGTTCGCCGATTGCGGTTTATTGGTTACAGCATCTTTGTATGAATATGGGTGATTTAGCTTTTCTTTATTTAAAGAGTTGTGACTTTCTCTAGTGGCATTCGAATCTTTGGTAGATAAGTAGGTTTTCCTGCGTTCTGCGGTCTTAGGAAACTTGAGGTTTTGGAGTTCACGATAAATTTTACAGCCTTTGTAATTTGCTGGATGGTTACCATCACAAAGGACACATTTGACACTGTCTGATCTGGTTTTCCTTAAACAATCGCTGGAGAGGTGATCACCAGCGCATTTAATACATTTAGGGCTACGGCGACAGTAGGTTTTGGTGTGTCCGTATTGTTGGCATTTTGCGCATTGTGGAAGCTCGCGTTTCGGCCGGGGAGGTTCAAAAGATACGATGCAGTTCATTAGGGTTTTTACTTCATAAATGTGCTTGTTGTTGGGTTTAGTTTTTAGTTCAATTATGAACAGTGGTAATGGTTTCTTTGTCACTTTTTGCTTGATATTCCATATGTTTGTGCTGGTGTGCCCTATGTCTTCCAGAGCCTCTTTAATATCCTCTGGGTCTGCTGAAGGATGCATCTTCTTAAGTAATAATAATAATAATAATAAATACACTTTATTTAGCACCAAATAAAAACAGACAATATAACAAAAGAAAAAGACAATATAATATAAAGCCAAAAAGGCGGCCTTATCGCTACTGAGCGATTTCTACCAGGCAACCTATGGGTAGGATTTTGAATTAAAAAGGGGAAAAAAACAATAGGTGGTGCAGTAATGAAAATTTAATTGTAATAGATTTAAACCAAATAACTACTTATATTATAAATACATATATATACATAATGAATATAATTTAAAAATACATATGTATGATATAATATATATACATATACATATATATATATATATATATATATATATAATTATATATTAATACAAATATACAAATAATACATATATGTAATATACAAAAAAATAAATAAAAAAATAAACAAATACAGTGAGAATACTAACTATTTATCTGGGAGGAGAAATGATTGAAAATTAAATTTTTAAATATATTTAGCGATTTCGCACGTCTGATTTCTATTGGTAGAGCATTCCAAAGGAGTATGGACTGTACATGGAAGGATTTGTGGTAACATTTGGATTTGTGGGGAGGGATTTTCAATAGCAGGTTGCCAGTGCATCGCAGATTTAACTCGACATTCGAACGGAATTCAAATTTTTCCTTAAGGTAAGCAGGGGATTGGGGATAGAAAAGGATTTTGTACAATGATGTTAGGATATGCATGTTACGACGTAAACGTATAGGTAGCCACTTCAGCCTGTTACGATACTCTGTGACGTGATCATACTTGCGGAGGCCAAATACGAACCGTATACATACATTTTGTAGCCGTTCGAGTTTGTCTAATTGTAATTCGGTAAGGTCTGGATAGCAAATGTCGGCATAATCGAGGATGGGAAGGAGGAGGGATTGTGCAAGAGAAATTTTTGTTGGAATGGGTAAGAAATTCCGAATACGTCTTAAGGAGTGTGATGCTGCAAAAACTTTCTTATTCAGTTCATTAACTTGTTTGTGCCACGATAAAGTACGATCAAACATAACACCCAGATTTTTAACCGAATCGCTTACAGGTATGATGGTGTTGTCTAAGGTAATAGATGGAAGACTTGACCAATCGATCTTTGAAATGAAAGCGGGACTGCCGATGATAATAGCTTGAGTTTTTGACGGATTGACTCCTAAGCCATATGATCTACTCCAAGCTACTATTGAAGCAAGATCCTTGTTCATCAATCGAATGGCAGATGGTAAATCTTCAAGAGATGAACGACTATAAATCTGGAGATCATCTGCATACATATGTGAGAGCGAAGTAAGGGAGACAGTGATATTATTTATAAATATAGAAAAGAGGAGAGGAGAAAGGACGCCACCTTGTGGAACGCCAGCAGTGATGCTTGACCAAGTTGAGAAGGTGTTATCAGCTTTGATTCGTTGCTGACGTTCGTACCACTTTAAAACCCCGTTCGTTCTTAGGTTTGTATGTAAAAAACTCTGTATTTCTAAGTTCTAATTGGTGAACAATAGTTCTATAAGTCTCAGAGTCTTTAGGTTGTATTTTAACTTGATTGTTAGTGAGAACTTTTAGGGTGAACATATCGTGCACATGTTCATTAAGAGTCTTTAAAAGGGGTTGAATATTTTCAACTTTGTCAACAAATATTGGTGGTGGTTTTTTGGTCTTATTAGAAGGAGTATTATTATTTTCTGCTTGCTCGTTATCAACTTCTAAGCTGGAGAATCTGTTTGTTGTAGGTGTTTGATGGCTATGAGATAGCCAATATGAGTCTAATTTGGTTTGCTTTTGGGCTCCATTGTTTTCAGGACTTGAGTTTGGCCTCTTTTTTCTTGTAACTTCTTTCCAGTTGTCATGTTCACTTCCATCACTTGGTTCAGTAAGTATGATTTGCGAACTTTGATTAGGATCCGTGTTTGGATAGTCTCCAAGAGATAATGTTCTGGATCTAGTTTCAAACATACCTTTGTGGAATATTTGTTGTGTTAGGGTCTTATTGTTAGTATCGTTCATCACATCTCTTTGGTTTGTAACTATGCATGGTCTCTGAATAAAGAGGCTCGGATGGAAAGCCTGCTGCACGAGTTTCTTGTTACCAGTAGCATTTGCTGTCGCAGGAACCTGGTGACCCGTTCCTGTGCAGTTTTCAGTCAAAGGTGCTGGCAAAATGTTGCCCCCCCCAGAATACGAGGGGCTGCCCGAGGGTTGCTCGGGGAGGGATTCTCCGGAAATACCGGTACCCTCCTGGGGTAGTTTGTTTTTTAATTTTGCCTCCATCTTTCTTCTCTCCTCTCCACTAAGTTTGCAGAATGCCTGCCGGTTAATCCCGCCAACCACTATCTTGTACTGGGCCCTTTTGGCGCACGTCGTCCTCATCGTCCCCAGCCAAGTACTGAGAGCACTGCTCACATAACACTCCCAGGAGTATTGATTTCGGCTCTCCAACCTAGGTTTTTATAACGGAGTTTACCTTCTCCGGCCTTGTGGTCCGCGAAGGATTCACCTCCACCCTATGGATGAACACAGGGCGTTCCCCTATCCGCCACCTGGGGACGCGGCCTCTAGGGAATTAGGCTACCCCGAGGCTAATTACATAAAAATAGATTAAATTAATAATTTTAAAAATTAAAAACTTAAAACATAAAAAAAAACATTACATTTTAAATAATTTTCCTGCCTGCAAAATGTCTCATATTTAAATGCTTTCTTCAACAGGGCTTTGTATTATGTCACTCAATAGCTGGAGGTACAGGATCTGGAATGGGATCAAATATATTGGAGCATCTGTCAGACAGATTTCCCAAGAAACTAGTCCAAACTTACAGTGTCTTCCCTAATTTGGATGAAATAAGGTATATCAAATTGCATTCTATTAAATATTTCATGTGTTTTATAGTAATTTTTTAACATAGTAGCTAGTTTAGTTGATAAATTTACCAAAATAACAATTTTTTTCACTACATATTTATTTAAACTTTTTTCTAAATATAAATATTGTAATGATTTTATATTACAATGTATATTATACTTATTATATACCTTGACTGAAAATGATATTTTTTCATGATATCATGTGAACTATAAAAAAATATTGTCTTCTAGCTGTTCGCCCCGGCTTCGCCCGTGGTGTAGGTACCACGTTTATATAATAAACGTTTATAAAAATGAATTTTATTATAATCGGTTAAGTGGTTTAGGAGTCCATTGAGGACAAACATTGTGACACGAGATTTATATATATTAAGATAAAATAAATAATTTTTTATTCCAGTGATGTAGTAGTACAGCCATACAACTCACTCCTAACGCTCAAAAGGCTCACAGAGAGCGCAGACTGTGTGATGGTACTGGACAACACTGCGCTCAATCGTATAGCTAGTGACCGATTACATATACAGAACCCGTCTTTTGCACAAATAAACACTCTTGTATCTACGATTATGAGCGCTAGTACAGCTACGTTGAGGTATGTTGTAGTAGCATTTTATATTTTAGGCTTAGACTTAGTCTTTATTTGGCACCTAAAGATAGATATAGTAAAAAAGCATTGTAACATGATATGCTGTACAACATTTTCAACATCTAAAAAGGTTAAATTTAAAAGTTTTATTTCAAAAAAAAATATAAATCTATGTATCTGTATCGATGCTTTACGAAAACCATATTTTTTAGTTATAAGAATAACACCTCTCCACATATATTAAAAAATTACCAATTTAAATTTCATTGGTTTTTTCAGGTATCCATCATACATGAACAATGATCTGATCAGTCTAGTCGCGCCTCTAATTCCGACACCACGACTGCATTTCCTAATGACAGGCTATACTCCACTATCTGCAGACCATGAACTGAACACTGTAAGTTGATATCAAAAACATGACGTGTTTTTTTTTTCTATTTGAAAAAATAGTAATTAAAATGTCGATCTAGTCTTTTATAATAAGAGGTTTAAAGTTCGACTGTTCTTTGTATCAGTAATAAGTAAAAAAAAATTAGAAGTACATTTAAATGTCCCCAGGAGCAACTAAAAAACTATCAAATATATATTGAAGCTACTTAATTAATCCATCAGGCCCCGGAATCATAGACACAATAGAAAATCTATTGTGTCGCGGTCGGATTTGGCCGTTCGGGGCTCAATGGGTTAAACAGAAAAATAATTTTATAAACAAAGGAGAAGAAGGAAGGAAAAGTAATTTTATATTAAAAAAAAATATTTATTTCTCTCATTAGGCGCCGAAAATCCGGAAGACCACAGTACTGGATGTGATGCAGCGCCTCCTCCAGCCCAAGAACATGATGGTGTCCCTCAGTCCCGACCGCGCTAATCAACACTGCTATATCTCTATTTTAAATATCATTCAGGTATTATTAGCAAATTATCTACGTCTTTTTTTTAATCGAAACCTTCTTTGGATAAAAAAATAACTTGCGAAACTGCCTTTTAATCTTAATCAATATATCACTTATAAATATCTAGGTCTAATTTATCAACACTTAGCGTGAAGATAGTCTATAGCCTTCCTCGATAAATAAGCTATCTAACACCGAAATAATTTAGTACCTAGTTCCCAGTAGTTCCTGGGATTAGCGCGTTCAAAAAAACAAACAAACAAACTCTTCACCTTTATAATAATAGTATAGATAGTATATATATTTGTCATTATTGCTTATAAACTTCTAGGTCTAATTTGCCAAAATCGATTATGGGTCTCATTTAGTTGTTGGTTTTAAGGTAAACTAGTCAAAATCACTTAAAAACTCTTAGGACCATTTTTCCAGTAGGCCTTTGCCCAGTAGTGGGATAGTTATGGCTGATAATAATAATAATTTAAAATATCGCAGGGTGAAGTAGACCCCTCCCAAGTGCACAAGTCCCTTCAACGGATCCGTGAACGCAAGTTAGCGTCGTTCATCCCGTGGGGTCCCGCGTCCATACAAGTGGCGCTGTCTATGGCTGATAATAATAATAATTTAAAATATCGCAGGGTGAAGTAGACCCCTCCCATGTGCACAAGTCCCTTCAACGGATCCGTGAACGCAAGTTAGCGTCGTTCATCCCGTGGGGTCCCGCGTCCATACAAGTGGCGCTGTCTATGGCTGATAATAATAATAATTTAAAATATCGCAGGGTGAAGTAGACCCCTCCCATGTGCACAAGTCCCTTCAACGGATCCGTGAACGCAAGTTAGCGTCGTTCATCCCGTGGGGCCCCGCGTCCATACAAGTGGCACTATCATTTAAAATAGGTTGAAGTTGACTGAGGGGGGAGAGGCCTTTGTCCAGCAGTGGGATAGTTATGGCTGATAATAATAATAATTTAAAATATCGCAGGGTGAAGTAGACCCCTCCCAAGTGCACAAGTCCCTTCAACGGATCCGTGAACGCAAGCTAGCGTCGTTCATCCCGTGGGGCCCCGCGTCCATACAAGTGGCGCTGTCTATGGCTGATAATAATAATAATTTAAAATATCGCAGGGTGAAGTGCACCCCTCCCAAGTGCACAAGTCCCTTCAACGGATCCGTGAACGCAAGCTAGCGTCGTTCATCCCGTGGGGCCCCGCGTCCATACAAGTGGCACTGTCTATGGCTGATAATAATAATAATTTAAAATATCGCAGGGTGAAGTGGACCCCTCCCAAGTGCACAAGTCCCTCCAGCGGATCCGAGAACGCAAATTAGCATCGTTCATCCCGTGGGGCCCCGCGTCCATACAAGTGGCACTGTCTATGGCTGATAATAATAATAATTTAAAATATCGCAGGGTGAAGTGGACCCCTCCCAAGTGCACAAGTCCCTCCAGCGGATCCGTGAACGCAAATTAGCATCGTTCATCCCGTGGGGCCCCGCGTCCATACAAGTGGCACTGTCTATGGCTGATAATAATAATAATTTAAAATATCGCAGGGTGAAGTGGACCCCTCCCAAGTGCACAAGTCCCTTCAACGGATCCGTGAACGCAAGTTAGCGTCGTTCATCCCGTGGGGCCCCGCGTCCATACAAGTGGCTCTGTCTCGCCGCTCGCCCTACGTCACCTCCTCGCACAAGGTCTCCGGCCTGCTGCTGGCCAATCACACTAATATATCTTCGGTGAGTGTTGTATTTAGAACTTTTAAGCTATTTTTAAATAAGTTGGTTCAACTAAGAATAGGTTGGTAACGTGTGAAATTTTTTTTTTTTTTTGAAATCCTTTTTGCATTTGAATAATGGTTTATTTTCCTGACTCGGTCATTAAATTTAAGTTATAAATTAATTTTAATATAATTTCGGGAACTGTTGTAAATAAATTGCTGTACCGCTTTTATTTACAAATTCATACTATAAATTTATAAAGAATAGAAAAAATTCGATCACGAGGCGGGACTCGAACCCGCATCCTTTCGCGCCATTCCGGGGCGGATGCCTGACCAACTCAGCCACTCGTGACCCGCCAGAGCAATCGAATTTATTCTATTCTTTCAGTTTTATGTGTCTTAGGGACACACCGCGCGCCATCTATTGACAAATGACGTCATAATATGGCGCAAATTCGATCCTATTCTTAGTTGTATCAGATAATAATTTTAATATTTTGAAGTGAAAACTTCTTTAGCGGCGTGGGGTATAAAATCTTAAACTCGCGTCAGGACACGTGGCTTGATCGAAAAAGCGTAAGATGGACTTTTTTTTTAGCTTTTATATTCCATGCGTAAGACGGATACCATTCCAAAATATCAAACATGCTGACCGTTAATAATCAAGTTTTCACTTCTGCCGGCACTCCCGGAGTGCAACTCGTCTTTTTTTTAGCCCTTATATTCCATGCGTAAGACGGATACCATTCCAAAATATCAAACATGCTGAACGTTAATAATCAAGTTTTTACTTCTGCCGGCACTCCCGGAGTGCAACCCGTCTTTTTTTTTATGTATCTCATAATAATACAACTGTTATATCGCACAGCTGTTCGACCGGTGCCTGCAGCAGTTCGACAAGCTGCGCAAGCGCGAAGCGTTCATCGACGTGTTCCGCAAGGAGCCGATGTTCAAGGACTCGCTGGAGGAGTTCGACGAGTCGCGCGCGGTGGTGGACGAGCTCGTGCGCGAGTACCAGGCGGCCGCCACGCCGGACTACGTGCACTGGAACCCGGGTGAGTGCACGTAGTGTACAAGCAGCCCATGTTCGGGAGCACATACGTATTGTAGCTTGACCGCAACCGCTGTACCGCGCCCTAGGTATGTGCGGTGAGGCGGGGAACGGAAGAAAGGGCACGAGTTAGAAGTTAGAAAGAAACGGAACGGTCGGTACTGTCCCCCGCCTCGCCGAGCACATAACTATAGAGCGGTACAGCGGTTGCGGTCAAGCTATAACTCACACAACGCACAGTTTGTGTTCAAGATAGACAAAGAAAACACACACAGACTAACACACACTATGCGACGCGTGCTCGGTCCCACCCAGTGCCCCTGCCCCGTGTCTGTAGTTGCAGGCGGTGTAGCTTTCACTGAAAGGGGCCATCGCCCCGAAGTTACCCCAAGGCCTGTGAAGGCTTGCGTGGAAGACCCGAGTAGTAATAGATAGGAAGGCGAATAGGGGAATTTTCGGTAATACTCGAGCGTGGCAGTTTAAGATATGAGAGATACCTTAGACCTGATAGAACAACCTTGTAAACTATTTAGCTCTACTTATATGTAGTGACGCGCGCCTAGGATAGACGATCAGATTAGTAAAAAAAATCGATAGTCTTAAATACTCGAGCGCGTCAGATTTAGATATTGGGGGTTGATTTTAGTGTTATAATGTATATGTGTTAATGCGCAAAATTCTTACCTATATTGACAGGGTTGTTCGTTATTTCCTTGTCATATGGTAAACAAGCATTTTATAGTGAAAACATTTGAAATATGTATTTTCGTTACAGAGGGCAGTCAGATATAATATTGACTTCTGAAGCCAAGGACACAAAGCTTCCATGAAGGCATTCCAAAGGAGACTGATGCCGAAGTATTCTCAGTGAAGAAGTGCCATTGTGTTATTATTCTCGAATTTGTTAAGCCCCGCTCTCGCCTGTAGTTGTAAATAATAAGTATTTTATTGCCATTAGTTGCGTTATTCACTAACATGACACTAGTTTTTAATTAAAGGATATCAATTTATTAAGGCTTAGGTTTAGGACAACCTTAAAAAACAAGTAATGATTCCTACAAAAATAAGTATTAAAGATCTGAACATTTTAATTGTACATAACTTCATGTGAATATTTAGGAACTGGATCAAAATAAAAGCCATAAATTTTTACCAAGTATTTATTTTTTAAGTCTTCATAAGTCTAAATCTCAACATTCCTTTCATCTCTGTGCCAAGTGATAGCATCCAACCCTGATACATAACACACTAGTGATGCACTTTGTTTCAAAATTCTACCGCTGTGATATTGTCATTTTCGAAACAAATAAAGCTGCGAAACATTAGCTAACTGAATTTATCAAAAACTTAACTTGGTACAATTAATTAGAAGTAAACATTACAATTCTTTAGGCTTAGTACCTCATTTCACAGCATTTGTGTTTAACAACTGTATCAAAACATATAATGTTTTTCACAGCAGATCTTAAATCCAATTCTTGTCAATATCACTACATTTCTCACTATTGTTACACTAAACATTTGAAGTATTCTGTAAAACATACAACATCTAAGGTTACAAATTCACGATCCATGTTTTCTAATCTATAATATTTTCCCCATTATATACATGTTGATACATGGATATAGTTTAACTACAATAACCATTTATGGCAAAAATAATATAGTGATGTATATGAACCTATAGGATATGACATGGTATCAGTAGCATTAAAAAGTAGAGCAATATTGTAACATGAACCTTTAGATATAAAACCATTGTTATTTCTAAACATTTGTTAATTGTTATAGGGCATAAAATATACTAACACTAGTTGATATATGCAGGAGGAACAAAGTATTTGCAGCACAATAATCACTCATTCACTCATGCAATGTTTTAACCTAATTTTTATACATAAATATAACAGTTGTTCTTATAAAAATTTTGTTTTATTACCAACATCACAATTCACAATATATAAGAACCAAAAAAAAACAATTAGTGCAATGTGTTAGCAACTAATGTTGGAAAAAATGTGCCAACATCCAAAGCGTAAGGTAAGAAATTATGGCCTTCGATGTAAACCAATAAATGTAAGTTGGCCCTTAGAAAGTATTCATCAAAATATGAGATTTTTGAAAATTTATAAAAATCATTGTGTACTAAATGAAATGATAAATTATTGAATCCAAAATACAATTAAGTGTACAGATATTAAAATGTAGTATGATACATTGCATTAACAAAATTTCAGGTAATATTTCTAGTAATAAAAATTATAATAATGAAAAAACAGTGCGACCGACCACATAGTTACAATGCAAGTTACATATCTATGAGGCCACGGTTTTTAGTCTGCTGGCAAGGCTAGGAGGTCTGGCTAGATGGCTGGAATTTAGGCTGAATGATGGACGTCTTCCGCAGCGGCACAGTGTCTGGGGTGGGAATAGCATCCCCAGTGGGCAGTTTGGCCGGAACTGCGGGAGCTTTGAAAGGCGCCGCTAAGTTCGCAGGCCTTTGTTTCGCCATTTGATAGTCACCGGAGTCAAAAAACTTTTGCTGAAATAAAATATGAGCAGGTATTAAAATGGGCCACTCAATATAGGCTACAAGCGGTCCGCCCTGGCTTCGTCCATGAACATATTTCGCAATAAAAGGTAGCGTATGTTCTTTCTGGGGGTCTAAAGATTATCTGTGCCAAATTTCATCAAAATCGGTCCAGTAGTTTATGAGCCTATTCATTACAATCAAACAAACAAAGTTTTCCTCTTTATAATATTAGTGTAGATAGGTATGTTAGATTAAATCAGCTAATTGTATCCATCTGAATGTAGATTTGTTAACTAGTTAAGAAATTAAATTATATGCACATTAATTATATCTAAAATATGATAAGATAACATTAAATTAAAATGTATATAACTTACTCCTTTAGCAAGTCTCTTCTGTAGGAAAGCTGAATGCCCTCCAGGCCCCCTTCCTAGCATGGCATTGGGAAACTTAGCTTTAAGTTTTGCTTCTTCCAATTTTTCCAATTCTTTTGGCTAAAAACAAAAAAAAAATAGAACTTTGACAATAGAAGATCAATAATCATATGAGGGTTTAATCTGTTAGACAACAATTTTCCATCTTCCACTCTTTTATTAAAAATAAATAACTTCTGTACTATAATTTTAGCGAAATTAATGTCAAAATATAAATAATTTTATATGCTATACTCACATCCTTTGGTGGATCGTTCTGGTCTGGAGAATCACTCATTGTGACAAGCTGAAAAATAAAGGGAGTATGAATGATTCGAAATTTAACGAAACTTCGAAGGAATCAACGTTATAGCGAAATGTATACAGAATTGAATATAACTCAGACTAAAAACATAGAATGGTCGAAAGAATGTTCAGAAAATCATGAATATTGAAACAGAAATGTGTAAAAATATGTATTTTACAAATTTTAGCCACGACCTTGATTACTTCCGAAATACAGACAAAAACACCGAATGGACAAAAGATTGTTGTTTACCCTCGGTTCTGGATATATGTATATGATCAAGCAAATCTAAGTTTAGTATACAATACACACATTGAAAACACTTAAATTTTATTAAAACAATCTAAAAATAAAAAGCACGCACGCGTGATGGTAAATAAAAGAAAAATCACGATGTTATCGTGCTAAGTTGTTTACCTTGATGGGCCAGAAGATTTAGACACCAAAAAGGAAATAATACAATCATACAATAAGAAAAATTGAGATAAGCAGTAAATATTAGATAAGAAGAATAACAATTAGAATCAATAATTACCAACAAATCAAAATTATCATGAAAATCGTTCGCTCGTGATTCAACTGTACAGTAAAACAAAAAAATGGCGTTTCATAACACTCTTGCCATATATAAAAATGTGTATTTCCCGTTTATATAAATATTTAATAGACCCTGTGATTAAAGCTGTGATTAGACCGTATTAGATTTTTAAATATTTGATACGCTTAAAATTTTAATCATTGTTTTATTTTTGTACATAACATAAAATATAATCAGAATTTAAATTGTTGTACAGTAATTTTGGTGAATTATAATGGCTATTATTTGAGGAAGATGAGCAGTCGTCAGTCGATAATGACCCGTTATTTATTAACGGCCGAAATTAATATTCAATCCAATCTAATATCTGCAGATTTTCGATCGAAAATGAGATAATGCCACACAACAAAGCTGAATACGTCGCAGCCTGTGGCAGCCACAAGTCGCAGCCGTGAGCCAACTTGTTTCTGCTGTTAAATTAATAGCCTAACAAGCCTCTCTATCACGTTCAGGCCATATTATGGTTAATTAACACATATGTCCAAATAGCAAGATGATTATCAATGCGAATAACGAATGTAACGCAATAAATATTACCTATGCAAACATTGCACTCACTATTCGCATTGAGGTACCCGTATTCGCGATAAGAGATACTGTCTATTTAAGAAAATGTATGTACAAACAAACGGTTCGCGACGAGACTCAAATCGAAGTCGAATGTTTCATCGAGTGTCAGTTTTACAAATAATATTTACTTCTCCTTTAATCCTAGTAGTAACTTCAAGATATCCATCAATAAATAAAATTAATCTTATTCAATCAAACGACGCGGTGTGTATTTTTGCATTATTTATGTATTTTTCATTTAACTCTGACGCTATAATCCACCTCTCAATAGAGTCAGGCACAAGGTCAGGCATTGTAAAAAGTGACATTTATTATAGCTATTTTTTCCGTGGTGAAACAACCACAGAAGTAAGAAACAACTCATTCCAATGGAACTTTCCTCACCACGGGTGGAAAAGGGTGGAAACACGGAAACCTTAGACGGAAACTTATAGATCACATATACTCTGTGTTATATACTTAAAAGACTTGTATTTCTTAGGCTCGATGATTATAAAAAAGTAACTTAAATGCTTATGATTGGTCTTACAAATAACCAATAGAAATATATTATTAATTGGCGGGAACTAATAATAACATTATCACGCTTTAGGGAATCCAATAAATGTGCGAAATTTATTTTACAATATGCAAAAAACTATTTTGAACATTAATTTTTGCAATGATTAAAAAATATTTTACATTTATTACAAACGATACAATAGATACAATTTCCCGCCAAATAAGGTAAACGACCGCAAAAGATTATGGGAAATGGTAAACTTAGTTCAGAAACGTTTACCTACTATATATTTTTTGATAGTGATAAAAATATTAAAATTATATTCAAATAATATTTGAGCGAATTGGCTTTTACTTTATAAACCGTTATTTTTATTAATATTAGTATATTATTGTTTATTGTTTTAATAATCGGTTATATTGATCAATATTAAAATCAAAAGTCATAAATTCGTGTAAAATTCTGAACGTTTCTTTGTTCCCGCCAAATTTGTTTAAATGAAATGTGTCATCTCGTTTGTTTTCACGACCGCTTGTCGGGAATAGCGCGCATTTGCAAGGAGATTCTCATGCAGTATAGCTGTACTGTTCCAACTAATATATTTCTTAATTTAAACAACTGAAGCTTATAAATTTCACAATGTCTTACATAGACGGCAAAGAAAACCTTAACAATGGATTAAACAACGTGCATATCAAGGTAGGTTTTAAATATAAAGTTTTAACCTAGTTTTATAAGACTACTAGGTCTTTATTCATGATTTATCTTTAGTCCCCAGTGAAGAACGTTCTATCAGAGCGCAGCAATAATAAGACTGAAGAGAAAATGGAAGTTGAAAAGGTGTCAAATGTTGAGTTTGACCCTCAGCTCGAACCCCTGCTGCGAGACAATCCTCGACGTTTCGTCATTTTCCCTATTCAGTACCCGGATATCTGGAAGATGTACAAAAAGGCAGAAGCTTCATTCTGGACAGTCGAAGAAGTGGATTTATCAAAGGTTTGATATTTCATCATTCATACATCTGTTTACATCACGAATAAATTAAAAACAACATAAGTACCTATCTAGATAATTTTTTTTAGATTTTTTTATTTATAACACTATATAACACCATTTGTTGCTTTTTCATTATTAGGAATTAGTATTGATTTAAATATATTACAGGATTTATCAGACTGGGAGAGTTTAAAGGACTGTGAGAGGCATTTCATAAAACATGTCTTGGCATTTTTTGCTGCGTCTGATGGAATTGTGAATGAGAATCTCGTTGAACGCTTCTCTCAAGAAGTGCAAGTGACAGAGGCCAGATTTTTCTACGGCTTTCAAATTGCTATGGAAAATGTACATTCTGAAATGTATTCACTTCTCATTGAGACATACATCAGAGACCCAAAGGAAAGGTATGATTTGTTTTTGTTCATAATGTTTTTAATTTACTAAAACATGAATTGTTTTAGTAAATATCAATAAAAGAAATAGCTTGTTTAAATACATTTTATTCAAGTCTAGCTTACCGCCCGCGGCTTCGCCCTCTTTGTTTAAAACCTAATAAATTTTATACTTCCTCTTGAATCACTATCTATTAAAAAAACCGCATCAAAATCTGTTGCCTAGTTTTAAAGATTTAAGCATACAAAGGGAAATAGGGACAGAGAAAGCGACTTTGTTTTATACTATGTAGTGATTATCTATTATTTAACAGGGACTTCTTGTTCAATGCAATTGAAACACTCCCCTGTGTAAAAAAGAAGGCAGACTGGGCACTGCAGTGGATTGGAAGCAAAACTGCAACATTTGGTGAAAGAATTATTGCATTTGCTGCTGTTGAGGGTATATTCTTTTCTGGAAGCTTTGCTTCCATCTTCTGGCTGAAAAAGCGAGGTCTCATGCCTGGACTTACATTCAGTAATGAACTGATCTCTAGAGATGAGGTTTGTATGATTAATATTATTTATTTATAACTAGTGGTCCGCCCCGACTTCGCCCGTGGTACATATTTTGCAATAAAAGGTAGCCCATGTCCTTTCTCAGGTATCAAAATATCTCCATACCAAATTTCATGCAAATTGGTTCAGTAGTTTAGGCGTGATTGAGTAACAGACAGACAGACAGAGTTACTTTCGCATTTATAATATTAAGTATGGATTGTATGTCAGTATTAATGATTCCATTATTGTTAGAAAACACATAAACTCTAAATGTACTATGATAGGGACAAAATTAATTTATAAATAGATGTGAATATGTTTTGGAATCAATTTTGTCTTGATATTTATTTTCTTGAAAGTAACCTACTTCTCTCCTAAATTCAGGTCATCTAAATAGATTGTAGGGTTGCAAAGTTCAATAGAATACGTGCTATCTTGATATCTTTAAAATGTAACTAAATAATAATTAAAATTATCTGTTAATTATTAGATCTAAAAAACTTAGTCAAATGACCAGTATAACATTTGTAATTATTTACTTGTAAAATTTGATAATTTACATAAAAGGATGTATGCCTCAACCCCCTTATGCCCCAGCCACACGACTCGACGAGTGGTATGGGAAGTGACGAGGGAAGTAGGCAGGGACGTAGTGTGGCCACGTTACTCGTCATGCCACTCGTCGTGCTCATCGTCCTGCTCACTGCTGTCGGCTTTTGCGCGCGAGTCAAAGGACCGGCAATACGAGTGCGAATTAGGGATGGGCGTCATGGAATCAACGGACTAGTTAAATTAACCGTCTATATTATGTACACTCAACGATTCGACTAGTCCATCGCTCACCAATGCACTAGTTGAATTCAACGGCTAAACAGTCTTATTGATAAGAATAAATTCTTTTCTTTGAAGTTTTTTAAAAAAAATATTTTAGGTTTACAAGACCAATGTTTTGAATTTAAACTAGAAAAACAAACGATAATAAGTTTTTTAGTAATACTTTTTTTAGGGAGTATAATTTTTGTAAGAAAGCATAAATATTTATTAATTGTTTTATTGAGATTAGAATTTATTGTTTTAAGAATTTATTTAATAATAGTTATTTATTTTACACATGGACTAGTCGAAGATTTTAATTAGTTGAATGACTAGTTGATGAACGACATTTAACTATCTAGTCTCGTTGATGAAAAACGTCGACGACCCATCCCTAGTGAAGAGCGTCGCGATTAATCGCGCGAGTAGAGCAGTGTGTGGCCAGACGGCAATATCGAGGCGAGCGGCAGCGCGATGAGCAGGACGAGGAGCAGCACGAGTAGCAGGACGAGTAGCATAGTGTGGCTGGGGTATTACAGTTAGTCACACCTGGCTTCACTAACTAATTATAAACATCTGGCTTACAGTTGTTAGTGAAAAAACTGTTTACTTAAACGTTTTTTTATGAATATGTATAACATGCTATCAATTTTTAGTTTTTACTGCATTTTAACTACTTATATGTAGGTACCTACTAACATCTTATTAACAAACTAGCTTTCCGCCTGCGGCCTCGCCCGCGTTTTCAAAGAAAAACCCGCATAGTTCCCGTTCCCGTGGGATTTCCGGGATAAAACCTAGCCTATGTTGCTCAGTGAAGATGCAGCTTTCTAATGGTGAAAGAATTTTTGAAATCGGTCCAGTAGTTTATGCGTGAAAACCATACATACATACATAATTACAAACCTTTCCTCTTTATAATATTCGTATAGAAAACATGGTGTAATTTTTAATAATGGTATTAGCTTATTTCCCTTATCTTTGCATGCTATCATGCATGTACAATTTATCATATAATTTTAATGAAAACTGGTGATGTTAATCAATAATGTTATCAGTATCTAATGTAATTCAAATTAATTTCCTATTTTCACTATAAATTACATCTTATTTTTTGGTCATAATACATAAACTTAAACATTTATTCATTCAATTAAAAAAAAATCAATCAATTCAATTTCAAATTTTCAATTTTTGAAGCATTTTTGAATTTTCATAACATAGTTTTACCAATTATTATTTTTTTAATTAACCACAATCATTGAAGTAGTTCAATGATTATGGTTAATTAAAAATAGTTATGCATTTTAATCTAGAGATTAATTCAGTTGCATGTTTACAAAACACTTCGTTTTTGCAGTCACATTCTTAAACAAATTTAATTTAAAAATGGATTTGCATCTAGAAATTATTTTAGATATAGCAATTATTATATAGTAATAGATAGACTTACAAATCATGCATTTTCCTGTTTCAATATTACAGATCAATATAAAGTAATTGATACAATGCAATACTCAAGTGTGACGCAAGACAGTAAACAGTTTCATTGAACACCAATAACATCCTACACTGTCCATATTACACCTCATAATTTGCATCAACAATCCTCACTCTGCTTTTTTCTGTATTTTATCACACATATTCATAGTCCCCTGTATGTTGATTTTTAAATTTATAACTTTAATTAATTACCTAGTCACCATGGATTATTAATTCTTATTTTAATGCCTATATAATAATAAGTAACTAGTTTTCCCGCCAGGGCTTCGCACGCGTTTTCAAAGAAAACCCCCATAGTTCCCGTACCTGTGGGATTTCCTGGACAATTATTTAGCCTATTCATATTCTGAGTCTTCAGCTACCTTCTTACCTAATTTCATTGTACTCGGTTCAGTAGTTTTTACGTCAAAGAATAACAAACATCCGGACAAACTTTCGCATTTAAAATATAAGTAGGATTAGTAGAATTTAACATTCCCCTAACTAGGTCTTTACAAGATACTTATTTCCACTAACCGCGTAACGTTGACGTTGACGCGTGAGCGTAGCACCGAGGGGTCCTGGGTTCGATTCCCGGTGGAGATGAAGAAAAAAAAAATGTCTCGGTCTGGTAGGACACAGAAGGCTGATCACCTACTTGTCCCTAAAAGAAAATCGATCAGTGAAACAGACGATCAGTGAAACAGATGTATAATGCATCTGCCCCTTACCCCAATAGGGGACATGGGACTTCACTTATTTCCACTTAAATAATCTTTATTTCCTCAGGGCCTCCACACAGACTTCGCGTGTCTCATGTTCAAGCACCTAGTACAGAAGCCCACTAGAGAACGAGTGTTACACATAGTATGTGAAGCGGTGTCTATAGAACAGGAGTTCCTCACAGATGCGTTACCTGTGCGTCTACTGGGAATGAACTGTGAGCTGATGTCGCAGTATATCGAGTTTGTGGCTGATAGACTATTGGTGGAACTTATTGGAGAGAAGGTAACTATCATAATCTATACTAATATTATAAAGCTGAAGAGTTTGTTTGTTTGTTTGAATGCGCTAATCTCGGGAACTACTGGTCCGATTTGAAAAAATCTTGCGGTGTTAGATAGCCCATTTATCGAGGAAGGCTATATAACATCACGCTAAGACCAACATGAGCGGAGCACTGCGTGTGAAACCGCGGGAAACAGCTAGTTATTATTTATATAAGTATTTATTTAAAATTATGTGTTGCATTTTCAAAGAAAAACCCGCATAGTTCCCGTTCTTGTGGGATTTCCGGGATAAAACCTATCCTATGTGTTAATCCAAGTTACCCTCTATTTGCGTGCGAAATTTCATTGTAATCGGTATTTGCGTGAAAGATTAACAAACATACATACACATACATCCATCCTCAAAAATTTTCGCATTTATAATATTAGTAGGATGTATGTTTATCAGCCATTGTTTTCCATAACACAAGCGGAAGCTAGTAAGGGATCAGATTGTGCTGTTTGAAAAATTTCCTGAAATATTTAATTATTGATATATTATTGAAATAAGAGTGGTTTAACCTCTTGATGATTTCTCTGATTACCCAAAGCTAAAGCTTTCATCAGGTTCAATTTTAATAGTAAGGCCATAAGTATTGACATTGCAATAAAATAAATAGGTACGCGCAAGCACATGTTCATTCATGTGTTGAGTTCAAGGCTACGCGCTCTATGCACGTGATGGCACATTTTCCTGATTAATCATTTCTAAATTATTCTGCAATATACGCGCTTTTAACCCTCAAAATCAATCTTAAAAAACAGTGTGTGTTGAGCACACGTGTAAGAAGTGAAACTTCTTTGGCAAGACCAAAATCATAGCCCTACTCCATGACGTGACGGTATTGCCATGACGCGACCTTGATATTTTACTCTCAACTCGCCTAAAGAGGTTACACTTAAAAAATTCTGCACACTTCATTTGGTATACACTATACATATAAAAAACTATGAATATTGTAAATTCATTTTTTAACTTGGTTCAAATTTGCAAAGAAGTTTATTCTAACAATTTTAATATTTTGCAGCATTACAACACAAAGAATCCATTTGACTTCATGAACCTCATCTCGTTGGAAGGCAAGACAAACTTCTTTGAGAAAAAAGTCGGCGAGTACCAGAAATGGGGAGTCATGGCCAACCCTATGGACAATGTCTTTACATTAGACGCTGAATTTTGATGCGATCTTTATAAGATCTAGTACAGTATTAGAGACAAGTTATTCCTTTCGCAGAAATTACCAGTCGATCTGGTATAGCACGAATCAATAATATAAGCTTAGATGTATATTTATATTGACTTAAACTATAGACTTAAGTAATTGTGTACCTACTTAATATATTATTAAGAACATAGATTGTAAGACAAATCGTATCTCAAACAGTGCTTTGAAGTGATTGTGTTAGTTTAATTTTTAAGGAAAGAGAATGTTATGAAGTTTGACTAATGATTTTGTGATATATTGTAATATGGATTTTTAATAAAAATATTACACAATAACACTGTTATTTTTTTTAAACCAGCCACAATGTTTCCGATTGTACCGGAAAAAGTATGTTAAAAGAATTTTCAAAACTCTATCTCAATTTTCTCTTAAGCTCTAAGCTACTTGTAATATTTCACCCGCTTATTTATCGTTCTCATGGAATTTTTTTCCAATAAAAGTACCTATCTTTTTAGGATCTCCGAAACTATTAATACATACCAAATTTCATGTGAATCGGCCCTGAGTCCTGGCTCTTGTAGTTATTTAAATAACTATTTAAAATTTGAAGGGATATACATTATATAAACTAATGAACTTGAAATCTAAACTTAGTGTCGAGCGACTGCTGGTATCATTGGAATGCTATGTAATTCTCAACTGACCTCAACTCAAACATTCATTTATTCAATTAGACTACTATTTAGTAGCACTTTCGAATCGTCATAACATAAGTATTTTTAACATTTACCATAATGTGTATAGAAAACGCGCATAGTCCATAAAATTCAGAAGGTTCATAAACGCGCGATGCACCCAAATTCATAAAACAGTCAACAATCCATTTCTGTCTGAAACATCAAGTCGGAACTGGTTGTGCCAATTGGGCAATTGCCATACCTGCGGGCAGTGTAGTGCATCATTTTGAAAATTAGCGATAATAACGAACGGCGAATTGACATGAAACGCTTGAGTGCGTATGCTAAGATCCGCACGATGAAGCAGATGCGTGCGCGCGTTGACACGCAATATGCTGCGTTATCAAGGGCAGTGTGCCAATCGCCTCCAACGCAGCGTACAAGGAAAATTGCATTAATTATTTAGAGATATTGATCTAATTTGTCATTTCTGAGCCAGCAGATTTTATGACCAATTCCTGATAAAATGAATTCGATCTGATTGACGAAATTAGGACTGCTTTGCAGATATGTACTGCTACTGCTTAGCTTCTACTAAATAATTAAAAATGTTTCCAATTATAATATGTTCGGGGTTGAATTGGCTTACTCGGCGAAATAATTTTTCAAATCCCGTAATTTTATTTTTACAAAAAAAAAAAACAATGAACCTACTAATAAAAATTAACGGTTTTCAAAATTACCTAAAGTTTTGGTTGAAAATTATGTAAACCTGTAAATATTGATCAACGTGTATTTATTACTTAACTTTTATAAATAAATCATACTGCATTTTATCGGCAGTTTTAAAATAGTCTAATGACAAGTCTAAGAGCGTATACGCACTATGCGGGTAGCCGCATTGCGGGTAGCCGTCCGGCTGACCGCAATCACAATTATGTACGTAATATTCATTTCTATGCGCACTGCGATGCGGCTACCGCAGACCGCACAGTGCGCATAGAAATGAATATTACGTACATAATTGTGATTGCGGTCAGCCGGACGGCTACCCGCAATGCGGCTACCCGCATAGTGCGTTTACGCTCTAATGCTCATGTATCAAAGAGAACGTGGGAAGTGTGAAAACATTAAACAGCTATAAAATATAAAAAGGTGTGTTTCACAATTTTTATTTCATAAAACTGACTGAACAAATTACTTGGAAACAAAACAACTATCTCACATACGAGATCAGTCATAGCACGCTAAACGATTGCTCTAAAAAAAAAAAGGAATCCACAGATTAAAACACCATAGACAATGTATAATTTATTAAGCTACATGTACACTACACTCGCTTCTTGTCAGCGAGCCGGCGCAGCAGGCGGTGGCCCGACAGGAACGTGAGCGCGCCCAGCGGCAGCAGGTAGCGGAGTGTCGCGAACATCGACAGTTGCAGCCAGAACAGCGCGTATAGGCCGAGAGATGCTGAAAGAACATGTTTTTGTTTAGTCTTCGGGTACATGAATGTATTTTCTTTAGATTTGTCAAACATATTATGCAATCTGTTAAGCATATTTGGTATTTTTACTGCATTAAGCGACTCATGGTGGGTGGAAAATAATGAAGATAAATGTTGGGCTAAAAGTAACTTAGGAAATATATTTAGTTCATGAACCTACATAAAAAGTTGAGAAAAATTGAATTTATAGTCTTCTGTAATAATCAAAAGCTGCATCTAAAACTACTATATTTGGCATACATATATTTTATATCGGACCTGATTATGATAAATGGTTACTTTATCAAATACCACGTGTTTAACAAGTGGCAGCTCATAATACACACCTCCCAACGCCAAATGGAACACGAGCGCCGCGGGCGTCACGGGGAAGTTGCCAAAGTTGAGTCCGAGCCGGGCCCACAGCACGAGCAGCAGCAGCAGCGGCGCGGCGCACGCGGCCGCGAACACGTCCGACACGAGCCGCGGCGGGCGCGCGTCTGGCGCGCGGAACGTGTGCGCCAGCTCGGGGAGCGCCGCGCGGGGCGGGGCGGGGGGACCGGCCGTGCGCTCTACCGCTAGAAAAATAAAAAACAGTTGTATAAGGGCTTGTCCACACAGCGATATTTTTCGCGCGAGGTATGATGTGAAACTTTTTGGAAAATTTCAAGGAAATAGATCTTGGCACGTTTGCTCGGCACACACGCTCTTTTTATTATTGCGTATTAAATCCCGCAATCAGAATTGTACCTAGTACGGAGTAATTACTTGCGGTGTGATACCTATGTCACCCAACTACCCTCACTTTTTAATAATAATCTTTGTAACTGGTTGTGATTTGTTAACAACAGCTGACGACATTAATATTAGCTAGTAGCAGCTATATAAAATAGCATTAGGTATTTTTATACTATTATTAGTTCAAACTAATATTTTACCCAGTCTCATTTAGCATTCCTAACAAAATAATGTAGAGAATTCGATTACAATATATGTATATTTATATTGTACACGTCATAGCCACTCACCCACAGCGGAGTCCTTGCCGAAGTTGAACGCAACGGTGCCGACGTCCCACCGCAGCGGTGCGGCGGCCGCACTGTCGCCCACCAGCACGCTCACTGCGTACGAGCCCGACACACCGCCCACGTGTTTGGCGATAGAACCCACATTCTATAATGAAAGACCGAGAAATAATTATTATTTAACGGTTTATTTATTTATTTATAAATGATAAATAAACCGTTAAATAGTTAAATAATTTTTAATGTTTTATGGACTCTCTAAGATATTTTTTACGATCTGGCCAAATGTGCATGACCAAATCGTGAAACGTTGTCGATTTAACGATCTGGCCAAACTAAATTGGCCATTTCATGAAATGAGCAAATCTACGATATGGCCACGACATATACACTGCGTACACGCCTGATCTCCCGCCCACGTGTTTAGCCATTGAACCCACGTTCTATAATGGGAAATTGAAAAATAGTCCATTAATTGTATGGAGTATGTTAAATGGATCAAATATCAACAGATAATCTCTGTAATCCAACTTGGTTTTACAATTTTACAGTGTATATATACAGGGTAACTTTATTTATGTGAAATTGTTTTAAAGGGGTCAAAGTATAGTGCATTGGAGTAAAAAATTAAAAAAGTAAACATTACCTAGCCGAAATTTATTAGTTTCAAAAATATTTTAAATTTAAACTTAATTTGAAAATTTTTAATCAAATAAAATAATTTGCACACAATACACTTACCAAATCCACCTTGTACGCCTTAGCATTATCAGGCTCTGCTACAAACAGCGCCTCAGTGGTGTCATCAATTGGAGCGATTCTCACGAACGCTTGCTGCACCACCACTGCCTTACTCCACTTGTCCTTTACCGTGAACTTGAGCGACACCCTGTAGGTAATACACATTTTAAACATTTTATTTATATTTTACACTAGCTGTTCCCCGCGGTTTCACCCGCATTGTTCCGCTCCTGTCGGTCTTGGCGTGATGATATATATCCTATAGCCTTCCTCGATAAATGGGCTATCTAACACCGAAAGAATTTTTCAAATCGGACCAGTAGTTCCCGAGATTAGCGCGTTCAAACAAACAAACAGACAAACTCTTCAGCTTTATAATATTAGTATAGATTATATTATAGACTCGATTTAACCCACTTTAAATAGAACCTATCTAAGGTTCTATTCATTCTTATCAGAAACAGTAAATTAATTTCATGATTTTATTTTATTAAAGCATGTTTTACTTTTCTTAATATATTTATAGTGAATACAGGAATTATGATACATAGATGATGATAAACTATAATATTTTAACAAATTGAACAGATTCTTGAGTAGCACTCAATCAAATAACATAGAGAGATTTTATATGGCTAAATTTGTACAACATAAACTCAACTCACTTCTGCAAATGATCAGCCTGCAGTACATCTGTCAACTTATTGGGGTATGTCAGTGTTGTCAATTTCGGGCTAGTTGTGCCATCTACATCACCAATACCAACTTCCAAACTATTCACTTGAATTTCTCCCAAAACCGCTACCACAAAGTTCGCCGATTTAGACCCAGTCGCGAGTGAAATCTTGTACATGCCATATTGAGTCTTAATCTTGCTCAAGTTAAGGACGAAAGTCGTTGGATCGTTGGCTTTCTGCGTGAGCGGTTGTTTGGATAGAACAACTACGTCATCAGCGAGTCTTGTTCCTGATTGGGCAACGACTTCTTCCGGCTTGAGGTAGGGGATCGGTCTCGCGATCAGATCGGTGACGGAAAACTCGATCGTGTCTATTTCTGATGTTATATATTTTCTGTCTTTGAAAGAGACGCTGATTGGAGTTGGCTGAGGAGAAAAATAATAAGGTTATTTCTAATATGGGGTGAGTTGTTTTGAACATATATAGAAGTAAGCATATATGCAAATATATGACGGTGCTATGATCAATGTTTAAAACATATATACATTTAATTCATCTATAATTATTTGTGAAACACTGAAGAACTACCAAACAGTTACAATAACTTGTCAGTTCTATAGTTGTTTAACACAATAAAATCATATGCAATATAATTATAAAACAATTTGTATGAATATAATACAATAAAATAACAACAATAGTTATATTTAAGAAACTAAATTATATGGCAAAAACAGAACATGATAAATTACACCCCTGAAAACACATTTATATTCATATGCACATTCATTCTCAAAAACAATCCAATACACACACCTGATCATCAGCGATAGCGTACGCAGCTTCCAACAGTAAAGCAGCGGCTCTAGGTGTAGTAGCCGAGCGACGCGATAAGAGGTACGCTGCAAACTTGTGTCTCTGCTCGTCAGATAGTGGGGACGACTTCTTGAGCGATTTGAATGTTCTGTGGGGTGTATAAGGTGTAATGTATGTAAGGGATATGAGAGTGTAGTTATTATTTATTTATTTATTTATAATACTTCATTGTACAAATATTATCATGGTTGTTGAAGTGAAACTTCTATATCGGGGTTGGAAAAAAAATGTAGTGCAACATTTTTTCGTTACGCGTGACATTTTTCCGTTACGCGCCATCTTGTTTTTATCCCTACCACGCGTGATTGACGTATTTCTGTAAAGTTGCATATAGCAAATTATTTTTTGAAAAATAAGGTCATAAAGAAGTTTCACTTCTTACATGTGTACACTAGTACACGCACACATTTTTATTAATACATCTCTATAATACTCAGTGTAAAGTTAATTTATAATTGAGAAACAGAAGTTTAACATAAGCAAACAGTTTCAAAGTTTGTTCATCTAATCTAATGTCAATCTAGTATCATTTATACATGGAATTCTTTTAAACCGCATTGTAAATTGCAACCTTGACAACGTCTTATAATTCGATAGAGCCGGCTGCACGCACGAAAAAACATGACTCATGCGGCGTTACCTCGCTCTGAGGCGTTCCATGTAAGACTTGAAGTGCAAGCGAGAGCGCGGAACGAGCGACAAAGAAGCACAATCGGCCTTAAGACGTTGTCACGTTCAACTATCGTCAGTAAACCGACTTTACAGACAACGAATTTTTAAAGAGAAACTTTACCTCAGAATGGTAGTCAACAGGAAGGAAGTGACAGGCAGGCCTCCCTCAAACTGCAGACTCTTTGCATCACTCTCGTCTGCTGATAGCAGGATGCCCTCAGAATGCTGAGCAGTCCACGCACCACATCCCATGTGTTCACATAGAGCAAATACATAGCCATAGCTGAGGGATGGAAGTACAATTTATAAATATTTTATATTAGTGGTCCGCCCCGGCTTCGCCTGTGGTACATATTTCACAATAAAAGGTAGCCTATGTTCTTTCTCAGTGTCTAAAGATTATCTGTGCCAAATTTCATCAAAATCGGTCCAGTAGTGAATGCGTGAAAACCATACATACATACATACAAACCTTTCCTCTTTATAATATTAGTATAGATAAACATTTAATAAAAAAAATTGAAGACCTCATTGTCAATTTAACAAGCTCTTGTTGTAGCAAGCGAAGTATATATTTATAAGTATGTATAAGGAAAGCATATATCATTTATAAATTAACTTCATATACTTCACTTCTGGATATTGTATGAATTTTAAATGTTATTGTCAAACAATATTTAAGGTACTTGTAGGCATCAGTTTGTATTGTATTATCCAAGTATAATAAAATGGTGACAAAAATTTACCCATTGATACTGTATCTATGCAAGTTTTGTGACGTAGTTTAAACAATGAAGACAGGGTTTATATTTATTATGTACAACACACATTAAAAAAGTTTATTACTATTATTGATAACAATAAACATTTTACTTACTTTATTGGTGTGTCATCTTTCTTCAACAATTGAATAAGATTCTTCAGTGCATCTTCTTTATCATAAATTGTAGCTTTCTTATATACTTTCATTGAATAAACTGCATGATACAACTCAGCAAGAGTGGGATCCTTCTTGTCCAATATCTGAGATGTTCCACTCAACACATTTGGTGTGAGGAAGTTTTGGCAGCCAGATAGTTCAGCAGCATTTGTAAGGTAGAAAACTTGTTCAATATTCTTAGGATCATACTGGGCTGATTTCAAATCCTGAAATTAAGAAAAAGGTTTTATAAGTTATATGTTTAGAATTGATAATGTATACTTTAAATTCATAACACAAAGTATAATATGGTAGATACCTGGCAAATATCAGGAATTTTAGCATTGAGTACTTTCAAACCTCTAAGGGAATAGTACACTGAGCTCAATTCTTTGCTTTTTATTCCTTCTTCAAGTATACCTTGTAACCGTTTCACGTCGATTGTACCTTGTAGTATTGCACTGCATAATACTATGGTGCATAATAACACCGACAATTCTGAAAATGTAAACAATTACTTATGGGGTGCGAGGTGAGGTCGTAAGTGAAATATTATTATTGAAATAGGCTAGATTAGACATAATGTAAAAGAAATAACCTCAGATAATATAACAAGCTAGTATAAGCGCCGGCCTAGAGAACCATGACGTGTCCCAAAACATTTACAATTGGATAATGTTGAACTATTATTATTATATAGTATAGTATTTAATTGTGATTCATAACTGTTTTGCTATAAAATACGTGTTGTTTATCATTTAAACATAATAAAATCAAATTGAAACAAAACCCGGAGAAAATGTAAATAGCGTTTTTTGACAGCGGTGATGATAACTTACCCCTAAAAACCATATTTTTATATTAGAATCACAATGTGCTTGATTGATTATTTAATTATTTATTCAATATAACTAATAAATCTTAGTTTAAAATCTCTTCATATCAATAAATGCTGCCGGTACCACCTTCGCAATTTGACGTAAAACGACGACGTAGCATTCAATGTTGCTATTTCTTAAATTTTCGGATTCTCACTTGTAGACCGGGAGATACTGACAGAAAATTTCGAGTCATTTGTATCAGGATGGCGGTTCTACAGGGGTCTTAGTACGCAATGACAAAAAGAAAAACGATGGTGTGAACACTGGTACCGGGGGCTTAGTCGCGTGGGCGTTAGTCGAACTCGTCGGAAAAATAGCGAAAGTCAAACGATTTGTAACACAAAAATTTTAGAATTTACCGATAGCCCATAAAAAAGAAGTAGGCGGTAGTGTCATGCCATACTTTTCCAGTGTGACTTACAGCCCGCCATACCGACGCGAATGTGTTGATTAAAAAAAAAAAAATTCAACCATTTGTACCAGGCTAATGGTGGCCATATACGCTACGAGAAATCGTTACGATCAGACTGTACAGTTCGAACGGTACCGATAAATCGCTACATGTATGTTATAAAACTGTTCAGTTTCGTACGATTTTTTGAGACTGTACAGTCGAACGGAACAATACAAAAATTTCAATTGATTTATCGGAATCGGACGAACTGTGCCGACTGATCGAAACGTGTATGCGCTCGTTCCGTTTTCGTGTTCAGTTTTGTCGTCGATCGACATTCGGGTAGACGTGCGCACGCGACATGGCGTCTCAAACTAATCGAGAATGGCTTGAAGAATTTATTGAGTTATATCGCAGTGAACCTTGTCTCTGGAATATTAAAGGCAAAGAGTACCACAATCGTGACTTAAAACGTTCAGCATATACTAAGCTGGTTGAAAAATTGAAAAGAGTAGACCCTAGAGCTGACAAAGATGCTGTTGTAAAAAAGATAAACAACATTCGCTCTACTTATAAAAAAGAGCGTAAGAAGATCGCTGATTCAAAAAAATCAGGAGCAGGAACCCAAGAAGTGTATAAACCAAAACTATGGTATTACTCTATGTTGCTGTTTTTGGATGACCAAGAAGAACCAAGACGTTCACGCTCTAATATGGACGACGAATCAACAGACAACGAGGTAAGTTACATACATACATACAATTAGGGATGTAACGATACATGATTTTGCCGATACGATACCGATACCGATATTTGTAATAAAATATCGGTGATACCGATACCGATACCGATATCGATGGCTTGGTAGAAAAATAAATAGTGAATTATGCATAAAAGTTACCAACATTTAACAGAGACTCAACTGTAAATCGTATTCTTTTAAATAACAATGCCAAATCAAAAAACAAGAAAACCATTTATTTTAGTATTATTATTTTGCAAAGTCAGTTAAACTTTAAGTTATACACATACAATCAGTTCCTAATAAAAGTTTAGTATTGGTAGAGTTTTTTCAAAAAACAAAGTGCGCACGCGCGGGCGGCCTCCCGCATCGTTCATTGGGCGCGGTTTTTTGAATTGTTTGATATCGGTATCGTTACATCCCTACATACAATATATGCCTCACGCCAAAACTTTTTAATTTCATCCTTTTTGCTATCTAAATAAGGTCGTACTTTGTATTTTGAGATTACAATCTAAGTTAGATGGATTATAAACATTGCGGTGTCGTTTTGAGTGACATATAGTTTTCTCGCTTGCACTCGTGGGCTTTTACCGGGCTTTGCGCTTATCTCTTCTAACGTATGAAATTTCGTCGAAGTAGCTACATACCTATCTATAGAATTCTATAGCAATTTGTATGGCGAAAAAAGCCTGGCTTTACAGTGTGAAGATAGTTACGATTGCGCGAACGAACGTCGTGAATATTATTGTTATTATAGTTTGAGCGCGTGATTATACCGGTATAATTTAGGTTAAGTTTTAGCAGAGTAGAATAGCACTATTATGGTTATGTGAATAATGTGAATAGGTATAATAAGTAAATCCGGCCATATTGAGAATGCTCCATATTATTACATGAATAAAGAATAAATAAAAGTAAATAATTTTTTTATCAAATCGTTTATTCTCAAAGAGTTAACGTATAAAATTATTTTGCCACGGAACGCTGCCTTCGCTTGCAAAATATTCCATGTACTCTTCTCTGACTTTTTTTGCGGCAATCGAAGTATTACCAAGATTTCTTCGTTGCAAATTAACTATCGCTGAATTCATTGTATCATATCCTTGCGTTATTGACCCTGCATCAACATTTTCTACGTCGAAGCATTCTTGTTGACAGTAAGAACTTCCTGAAGTCTTCATTAAATAATTATGTAAAGCACAACTGGCCATCACGACAGACTCTATTCTTTTCGGATCAATACTAATTTTTGTGTGAAAAATTCTAAATCGAGATGCCAAGATCCCAAACGCATTTTCGACAATGCGCCTTGCTCGTGATACGCGGTAATTTAGAATTCTGGTTTTATTTGTGGTCAAGTCTGCTTGTCTAAATGGCTTAATTAAATCTGTTCTAAGTGGAAACGCATCGTCAGCCACAAATACATAAGGCAACTTTCTAGTGCTATTTGCGACAACTGTGTCGGTTGGAATACACAACTGATTATTATCAAGTTTTTCAAAAAACTTAGTGTTTGTGAGTACGCCACCATCTGAAATTCTTCCATTTGTTCCAAAATCACATAAAATAAATCGATAATTTCCATCAACGATTGCCAATAACACCATGCTATGATGGTTTTTATAGTTGAAATACTCTGAGCCACATCCATCAGGAAGAAAAATTGCTATATGCTTTCCATCCATCGCGCCTAGACAGTGCGGAAAGTTCCATCTCTTTTCGAACACTTCGGCCACATCCTTCCATTCTTCTTCCGAGCGTGGGAACTGTAAATTAATTAAAATATTAATTGTTTCAGGAAATTGAAAGTGAAGCATCTCCAGCCGCCCAGTCAACTCCACAATCACCTCCAGCCACGCAGTCAACTCCACAATCACCTCCAGCCACGCAGTCAACTCCACAATCACCTCCAGCCACGCAGTCAACTCCACAGTCACAGAGTCACAGTCAAAGTCAGTTTAATAGGAGTCGGCCAAAAAAGTATGAAAACGAAAAACTTACCAATGAAGTTTTACAGACTGTTAAAAACCATTTCAAAAGGCCTGCAATTACTAATGATCGATTTGATATTTATGGAGCAAACGTCGCAGCTAAGCTGAGAGACCTTACAAAACATCAACGTATTTTGGCCGAAAAAATAATTAACGAAACATTATTTCTGGCAGAGATGGAAAATTTGACTATTTCACACCAAGTGATGGATTCAACCAGTGTGCGTTTTAATAATTATGGTTACAGCGTTCCCAGCCCCGCTGCAAATACTCCCAGCCCTGTTGGAAACAATCCAAGCTCAGTACCTTATCAGAATTCAAATTATGATTACCAAACACATCCAGGCTCCCTGCAGTCAATTCTCCAAACCCCAATAATGCAAACTTCTCAACAAGATCAGTCCCAACAAATGCAAAATACAGCGGCTACTTTTTTGTCTAATTTTACTTAATGTTAAACCATCATTATAAGTATAAATTAATAAACATTACATACTAAGTAATTAGTAGTTTTTTATTTCTTACCTTAAAATAGTCTTTGCGGAGAACCTTATATATTGCTTCGCAGGTTTCCGGTATTATGCGACCCAAGGCTTGAGATGAAATGATGCTAGAGAATTTCAAATCTTCATAATTTCTTCCTGTTGATAAAAACCTCAAAGTAGCTACAAGCCTGTCGTGGGGTGGAATAGCATTTCTCATAATAGTGTCTTGCTTCTCGATAATTGGTGCTACCAAATTCAGTAGATGTAAGTACGTATCATGATCCATTCTTAGAAAATTATGCCAGTCTTTTGGAAAAAGCTTTAATTCGGCCAACAAATTCACATGAGAATGAACTCTTCTTTTCATTAGCCATTCTTTACACCAGATGCTACGATTTTTCCGCTTCACTTTTTTTTCCTTCAAGGCGAATATTAATCCAATAATTGCTAAACCGTCGTCCGTCGAAGCCATCACTGACACGTGTGCCTCGGCGCCGCTTTGTACCGTCTGATCGCAACGATTTCTCGTAGCGTGTATAGCTTGTATGCCAGTTACGATAAACTGCAACGTTCGAAATGTACAGTCTGATCGTAACAATTTCTCGTAGCGTATATGGCCACCATAACTTTTGCACAGGTAGCCATCGTTGTGCAGCCATTTACGAAAATCGCTATGCCATACTTTTCGGACGATTCCAAATGGACGCCATACCGCCGAAAATCTGCAAAAATTTTTTTTTTCGCCAAACTTTTTGTGCCAGTATTGCATTTGGATTTTTGGAGAGTATTTGATAAAATGTGATCATTATTATATTTGCCATACTTCTAGTAGGGGGAAAAAGTGCTGCCATACTTGAGAAATTAATTTATTCGTCACGTTTCAAAAATACGACTGTACAATACGTAAAATATTTTTTTTACAGTATGGGATCATTATATTCTGTTTGTTTGTATACAATTCTACCTAAAAAAAAATATCGCAGATTGCAAACATGGGGCGGACGATTGTAAGACTTAAGCCAAGACGTAAAAAAAAAATGAAAAGAATTGGCGATTTGTACCAGTATGGCATTTGGATTTTTGGAAAGTATATGATGCAATGTGACCATTATTATATTTGCCATACTTTTAATAGAGGGAAAAAGGGGCAACATACTTCAAAAAACTTGATTTTTCAAGGGGCTTTCAAGGTGCAAGACATAAAATCATTTGTTACAGTATGGCAGCATTGTATTCGGTTCGTTTGGATGGAATTCTACCTAAAAATTATTATCCCATAATGTTACCATGGGGCGGAAGATTGTCGCGCTCAAGAAAAATTAATAAAATAATTGGACCAAATTGTTTCAGTATAGCATTTCAAATTTTCGAAACTTGAAAAAAGTATGCTCTGGGAAAATTACACCGTACTTATAGTAAAGTGCCAAAACCACCTGTAATATCGTGAACGCTATACATGTGAATAAAAAAAATATAGATAGATATAGGTAGATCTACCTAAAAGGTGGTAGATATGGCAACACTGTCTCCACCCTTAGGCACACTACAATGGCAGACTTATTGTAATACATAGAACTCCAATTATTGCTATGTTTGTGTTGGTCGTTTCATTTGACAAGCATCTGTCATATATCTGCGTTGCCAGACATTGCGTCTTACAATAGTATTAGTATTAGTAATAGTAGCCGTACAATATTATACAAAATAAACATCTGGTTATAAGTGAAGATTTCCACCACCTAGATCTTTGAAATTTTGTATTTATATTCGTTGAACCTCAAACTTACAGGAAAAATTAGTTCCATACTGTTACTAATCGTTCAAAATACGAATAAAATCTTACAAAAAAAAAAAATCCTATACACATTCGCCACCTCCCACAGGTATGGCATTATCACACTTCTATTTATAATCATTCAGGAGTTGTTGAAAAAAAAATTTAGGGTGTTACAAATGGTTCGGCGAAAAAAAAAATTTGCAGATTTTCGGCGGTATGGCGACCATTTGGAATCGTCCGAAAAGTATGGCATGGCGATTTTCGTAAATGGCTGCACGACGATGGTTACCTGTGCAAAAGTTAGCCTGGTACAAATGGTTGAATTGTTTTTTTTAAATCAACACATTCGCGTCGGTATGGCGCGCTGTAAGTCACACCGGAAAAGTATGGCATGACACTACCGCCTACTTCTTTTTTATGGGCTATCGGTAAATTCTAAAATTTTTGTGTTACAAATCGTTTGACTTTGCTATTTTTCCGACGAGTTCGACTAACGCCCACGCGACTAAGCCCCCGGTACCAGTGTTCACACCATCGTTTTTCTTTTTGTCATTGCGTACTAAGACCCCTGTAGAACTGCCATCCTGATACAAATGACTCGAAATTTTCTGTCAGTATCTCCCGGTCTATTGGTTAAATGAATGTAAATTGTTGGGACGCTATCCTTGTAAATCTATCCAGTCATTGAATAAAATAAAAAAATGTGTGCGTGTACTAGAGTACACACGTAAGAAGTGAAACTTCTTTATGTCCTTATTTTTCAAAAAATAATTTACTATATACAATATTAAAGAAATACGTTAGTCACACGCTCGTCGCTACCTACTTAAATATTTACACCGGCCGCTGCTGCAACTCGCTCGCTTCGCTCGCTCGGCTCGTGCGGTAGTTCAAAAGTTAACCTAAGATGCTCGTCGCTTCGCTCCTCGCTACCTATTTACATATTTACACCGGCTGCTGCTGCAACTCGCTCGCTTCGCTCGCTCGGCTCGTGCGGTAGTTCAAAAGTTAACCTAAGATGCTCGTCGCTTCGCTCCTCGCTACCTATTTGAATATTTACGCCGGCCACTGCCGCGACTCGCTCGCTTCGCTCGCTTGGCTCGTGCGGTAGTTCAAAAGTTAACCTAAGATGCTCGTCGCTTCGCTCCTCGCTACCTATTTAAATATTTACACCGGCCGCTGCTGCAACTCGCTCGCTTCGCTCGCTCGGCTCGTACGGTAGTTCAAAAGTTAACCTAAGATGCTCGTCGCCAGCGGCGGCCTTAGGGGGTGGCGAACGGGGCAATCGCCCGGGGCCTCGCTCTTGCAGGGGCCTCGCGCAACAAGCAACAACCCACCCAAGCAAATTTAAAAAAATGAAAATGTGTGCGTGTACTGAGTATGTTCATGCGTGTGTATGAAGGAAACGACGATATTATCTCGGTGCTGAAATACATAATAGAAAACAAATTAACTGAAGTTTACCCCACTATCGAAATAGTCCTGAGAATTATTGCCACCACACCTGTGACAGTTGCGTCTGCTGAAAGGAGTTTTTCGAGGCTTAAAATTATTAAAACATATTTGAGGAATTCGATGACACAAGATCGGCTTTTTGCCCTTGCTATTCTTTCAATCGAAAATGACGTAGCTCATTCGTTGGATTATTGTGCTTTAATTAAAGATTTTAGCCTTAGGAAAAGCCGCAAATATCAATCTCTGTATTTGTTAATTTGGTAAATCTTTCTATGTATAAATATATAAATATTTTAAAACTCAAATTTTATTCATTTGTATAACTTTATCATTTCTCCTCAAACATGACAAATACCTAAACCAAACAACCAGACCTACTTTCGCATCACATACATTTCACAAAGAGCAAAGGGCCTCGCAAAGGGCCTGCCGCCCGGAGCCTCGCAATGCGTAAGGCCGCCGCTGCTCGTCGCTTCGCTCCTCGCTACCTATTTGAATATTTACGCCGGCCACTGCCGTTTTCAGCTTATAAAGGATTTCGACTTAGGCGGATTTTGATTGGACAGAGAGTTTGAGGTTTATTCTTATAAATTTTGAATTCATAAAATTATAATTGAACACCTGACACCAATCAAGCAAACACGTGTTTACGTGAGTCATAGATTTATTATCGTATACTCCTAAAATGTTTTCTAAGAAACAATAGTGTACTTACATTGTCGGCACGTTCTTAAAGTCGGTAACTTATTTTTGTTCGAACAATAGAGGTAATAAATTCCTAATGATCAAGTTGTAAAGGTTGTAAAATAAAAAATATTCTATATTAAAACGTATATATATAATATGTGCGTCATTAATTTCTGACTGTTTCGAAATTTGGTGCAAAATAAAATAGTGTGTAAATAAAATTTGTAAAAAATCAATAAAATAAAACAATTGAGTAAAGATCTATAGGCATATTATGTATGTATTTATACAAGATATGTATATATATATTTATACAGGGAACTTCTCAACGTGTTATCTATGAAATTATACTTTTACTCAATTGTTTAATTTTATTTACACACTGTTTTATTTTGCACCAAATCTCGAAACAGTCAGAAATTAATGACGCACATAGTACATAATATACATATACATATTAAGACAGAGGTTAAGCTTAAATAACTTGAAAAATAAATTACATGATCACGCCCACGTGTTGGTGTTTTAAAAAATTCAATCATAAACTGAGAATAGCTGTAAATATTTTAGAATTAGAAAAATAAATATATGTACCACAATAACATTCAAGTATTAGAAAAAATTTATACATAATTCCACCCACGTGCTAGTGTATCTATACATATTATCTATACATATTATAATAAAATTGAAAAAATTGAAAAATACAATCAAAAAGTGAGGTTAATTTTAAATAACTTAGAAAAATAAATACCATAATTACACCTAAGTATTAGAAAAAGATATGTAATTACTTACTTTTTTTTTAAATTCACTGGAATTAGAATAATTAAAATAAACACTTTGATTGTGCTGATCACTTTAATATAATATTATCACGTCACCATAGAGCGTTGGAAATAAATACGAGTGCAATAGAAAAACGGTCAAGTAAAGTGGTAGGACGTACGTTAAAACGATACGATATCCCTACTCCGCTGGAGAAAGTATACGTCGAATCACGCGTGGTAGGGATAAGAAAAAAAATGTCACGAGTACGGCGTAACGCAAAAATGTAACGCGCGCGGCGTAACGCAAAAAATGTAACGCGCGCGGCGTAACGCAAAAAATGTCTCACAAAATTTTTGTCCACCCCCGATAAAGAAGTTTCACTTCAAAAACAAAATTCTAGCCAAATTTTAGAAAATAAAGAAATGAATAAAAATAATAAGATTCCCGCGGATCAATCTTTCTTCTTTTTCTCAAGTGGCAATCAATCTTTCTGCGTATATCTGTATAGATTAAAAAAAAAAAGCATTGACATTGAAGTTTGACATTTGCTAAAATTGCGATTTCAGTCCATTCCAAAATCAAAAAGGGCTCGCTTTCGGGATACAAAATCTAGAGTTCTTTTGTTTCAATTAACATAATATCTCGAAAATATGGCTGGCGCAGTAGCTAAAATACCGTCGTTGATTAACAGTACGTAAAATGTTTATAAAGTAGTAAATAAATTTAAGTTATGTAATATTATGTCGCAGGTTATATTGTCTGCTAGAATTTAATCTTCTCACTTTATTTTTGAATTAGTTAAATTTTTGGCGTATTTACCTTGCAGCGGCGATTGCTGACTTCAGGCCCAAGTTTGCCATTTTCATGAAGTACGCTAAGGTCGAGCTGGCACCTCCCAAACCCAGCGAGATTCCACAGATCCGGGCTGGAATAGCCAAACTGTTGTCAAGTGCCAAGTCTGGTGCATGGAAGCAACAAACTGTGAAGCAGGCCACATTAAACACCCTTGTCGGAGCTGAAGTGCTTTTCTGGTTCTATGTCGGAGAATGTATTGGAAAGCGCCACATTGTTGGATACAACGTCTAATTTAATCACACCTAATGCACTGTAGTTATAATGTTCAATAAAATCGATAAATTATATATATTTGTTTTATTTTTATGTACTAAAAATATTGAGTAAAAGAATAGTTTTACTAGTAATTATTGTGGTAAAAGTTAAGATTTAACACTACAAATGAATTAAAACTACCTGCATTATAGCTAACCATCATGAAAACAATATTATTGTTTTTTTAGTTTATATTATGATGGCCAAATCTTTCATATTGGAATTCTTGTAACTCTAAACTTGTTTCAGCAATGTTCATTTAATAGGGTAGGTAGTATAGGACAGAAAATTAAAGAAAAACACTCATAATAATAAACTACTTTATTGACTAGTTAATTCATAATTTACAATGGCGCACACAGTTCCATAAATCTAAAAGGATTGCATGCGCTTGTGAGTTTGAGTTCTGTTTCAGTTTCAGGGGGTCCTCTCAGCCATAACCTGTCCCTGTAGTAGTTGGAGCATGTTAAGAATTCCCTGTCAGTGTAGCGATCAACTCTGATTGGCACAAATGGGTCTAAGTGGTCAAATCCCTGAAAAAATGGTAACATTGAGAATATGATATTCAAATAAATTTCCTTTGAAACTGAAGTAGAATTTTTGTGTGACTTTAAAAAGTTTTGAAAGTGATAATCACAACACATTCAGTATGTTATTAGTTAAGTATTTAAAGTAATAACTCTGTAAAATATTGTGTATGGTATTTGACAATGAATTTTACAATATTTTTTTTTAATTACCATTAAAAAATAAATAATATTACCTTTCGAAACAGTAATTGTTTAGGTAAATATGTTCCCCTTTCGCCATCTGGATTTGCAATTGCATCTGCAGTTACCACCATCACTCCATTACTCTAATAAAATGGTCAATAGATATAAATCAAAACAATATCAAACATTGTGTTATTATAATCACAAGTATCACTAATACAGTTATAGAGTGGGTAAAATAAAATGTTAGGGTGAAAGATTAAAAATAGTATTTATAAATTTTATTGTATTTTTAAAATTATCTATGGAACTAGAAAACTTTTTTCAACACTTATTACTTTTAATTAGAAACATAATTGACGATTTTTTTACAATGCAGATTGCAGTGATTTAAATTTGTTAAAGACATTCGTAATTTAATTAAAAATGAATTAAATTAAAACATTACCCAGTCATTTTTAGTAAGCTCCAAGAAGGATGTAGTAAGAGTGACCTCCTCAGGGGCCACCTTCTTTTTTGTTGGTGTTTGCAATGGAGTGGTGGCGTTGAAGAAACCATTATACCCATCAATCGCAACAAAGGTCTTGCATCTATATATAATAATAATAAAATGAACATAATTGATGAGAATGAATGAGAAATAAATAAATAAGACAAAATCATGTTAAATAATCAAATACATATTTATTATTTTATTTAACCTGTGGGTTATCATGATTTTTTAAATTTTATTGGTATTCAAATTATAAAAAAAATTAAGGAACTCACACTTTTTGATTTGACAGCTGCTTCGCCTCATGAACAATGGCATCAACAACATCACAAGCATATTTGACTCTTGTTATCCCATGCTCAACCAGCTCTAATAGAGGCGCTCCAGCTTCAGTCTTCTCACGTTTACTCCAGACATACTCTTTAGTTACTTTTAACTAAAATTAAAAAGAAAAATTAAATAAATAGTAGGTACATCTTATGAGTTTTATTTATTTATTGTGTTTAAATCAAAATGGATAACAGTTTTTAAATGGAATTTATTTGTTATATTATTTATACCGAAATTTCAAACACTAAGACAGATAATAATATAATGAAGAAATAACATTTAAAATCTGTTGAAAATAGAAACCAAATTTTACCTCAGGTGTTTTCAATAAGTGTTGGTTCTGCGTCTTGAAATGCAACAACCAGGCAGCTGCATCCAGTGGCAGATCAACAAAGCCCTCACGAGTGGTTGAGTTCGACATTTCCTTGGTACGGGGCACTCGTCGTAGCCAGTCAGATACTACACAAAAAGAAACAATTTATTGCAGTAAATACAATTTGTTATTAATATATGATACGCTGATATAGAACAAATGGATAAGAAATTATTTATCCTTCAACAGGTAATTTTGAATTTGAATTTGAATTCAGGTAAAATATGTCAAAATAACGCTACAATTTGCTATATTCAAGATAACGGTTATATAATATACTAGCGGTCCGCCCCGGCTTCGCCCGTGGTACATGTTTACGTTTTTTCTACATAAGAACCATCCTCGTACTTCAAGGAATATAATAAAAAAAGAATTATCGAAATCGGTTCAGCCGTTCTCGAGTTATGCGCTTACCAACACATTTTGCGATTCATTTTTATATATAAGAAGATTATACCTTAACTTATCATAATAACATCAATACATTTATACAATCTACTTACATCATATTAAATATAATAAAGAAATATCTTTAAATGTGTTTGATATGAAGTTTTGATAAGTTTTGTTTAAATGAAATATAGGTTTGATTTGAAAATTTCAACAGTTATTTATTTAAGAACACATACCCCAAGGAACATGTACAATCAGATATCCTTCTTCAAATGCATAGTGCAGCAGGTGTGCAATGGTCATTGACTTTCCTGTTCCTTCCTCACCATCTTTAGTTATTTAGTTAAGGAAATTGGATTATTCTTATAAAATAATAAACAGCATGCACATGACAATTTTTTTGATACTGGACTAATTTTTAAAAACAGTTGTATAGAGCAGAATTGAACAGACAAACATAAATTAAACTTAGTTCACATTTTCACATATTTATCTAGAAAACTTAAACTAAAGAATCCTGTGAAACAATGTTATTGAAAAAGGATACATAATACGTATCGAATTGCAGGCTTGTTGAAATCAGAAGCTTTAATACATTCAATTATATCCAAACTTGGTTGACGGACCATTATTGATGTTTCAGCAAATGTTTTTGTTTGCTTCTTGAAAGACTTCGGTAGCCCTCCATGGCCGTATAATTGTTTGCACAAATCTTTGTCGACTGTGTAAAATAAGCCGATTTGATTTTCATTGTGCTGTGTCTGGAAAAATAAAAATTGACTTAGAATACGCTATACTTATATTTTTAAAAACAATTGTTGTACCAAGAGTATGTTCATATTATTATATTCTCTGTTAATAGACCAAATACTGCATTAAGTTTGTAAAATTCGTAGCCCTAATACTTACAGGTGATGCCTCATTTGTTCTGAATGTAACGGCTTGACTGTACCGACGACATACATAACGTATGTTGCGGGAAAGCATTTTAATGATTGTATAAATACTACTATATATTTAATTTATATCGTTTCTCTTATTTTTTATGAATTAGATTATAAACAATCACAACAGGAACATAACCTAAAAAGTCATGTGACAGTGACATCTATGTCATAATAAAAGACAGATGACAGCATAGACTATACAAACTAGTGTGTGTAATGTAGGTAATAAATTATTCGTCGCCGTTGTCCGGCGTCTCAGCTGTAATATCGAGCTTTATGGGAAACAACTGCTGGATAAAGATTTCCAGACCTGCATTTGAAAAGGAAAAAACACGGTCGCACTCTTAAGTCTTGGTTGGTGTTACGTAGTTTACCCAGATTTAATTTATTTATGCGCAAGAAAGACAATATAATATATGGATGATTTTCTATAATGATCCTCCATTATTACTAACTTTTGTGCTTTTGCCGAGTTCTGTGGCTGAGTTATTCCACACCAAGAAAAACTATTAACATGGCTGGCTTATTCCCAAACGTTGAACTTGAAACAATAATAACGCCAGCATCTCCATAAAATATATTTTTAGTATGTTTAGATAACGATTATAGATATAGTTTTAAAAGATTATTGTAATTTTAAATCAAAACCTCGACATGATACTCTTGATAAAAATGCTTTAAATGGAATGGCACTGCTACTACCACAGATTGCTAACTACTTAATTGAAGAATATATTGTTGTATAATCATTAATTTTGAATGTATAAATATAAATTTATAAAGAATAGAAAAAATTCGATCACGAGGCGGGACTCGAACCCGCATCCTTTCACGCCATTCCGGGGCGGACGCCTGACCAACTCAGCCACTCGTGACCCGCCAGAGCAATCGAAAAAATAAAAAAAAAATTAATGCCATAAAATCAAAATATAAATTTCAATTTTGAATGTTTCATTAATAGGGGTTTAAGTCATATACATCTTGCAAGGAATTTGTCAAGGATAAAAATAAAACACGTCTTGCTACAGAGATAATTTAATAACTTAATAATATACAATTTGCGCGAATAAATATATTGATTTACTTAAATACATTTTTAAAATATAGTACAGATTGAGAGAAACCACGTAATGGTGTAGGTACACCCATAGACATTAACTTGAGATGTCCTGCTTCCGCTATGAAGTTGGCTTTGTTCAATTCATCCACTGCTCTATTCACAGTGTACGAGGAAGTTGGCTCGCCACTCGACACCTCACTACCAAGAATGTAATTAATAATAGACGAATAAAGAGGACTAGATACTAATTTAATAAACAATCCTTGATCTAGGACTTCTTTGATCAGGTCTTCTTCAATTTCTTCATTCTGAATTGTTTCCTGAAAAAAAAAAAGAATTAAATTATTTGAATCTAAATTTGATTAATTGGGTTTTTAATATTTACATGAAAATACCTTGTGATCAGCAAGCAGTTTACACAACATATTTTCGTAGTTGTCACACTTGCTCATCAACAGAACCCAGACGGCGTTCATCACCGCTCCTCCGTCTATATCGGTAAGTAAGTATTGCACTTCCTGAAAATATTAAAAACATTAGTATATTTTGAACTTTACTAGAAACTCTACTGTCTATGACGTGACTGACTGTCAGTGAACAAATCTATACATATAATAAAATCGTAGGAAAGTCAAAACTGTACATTGAATATTTTTTTAAAAGAATACATAATCCATGATCTATAATCGATATAGAAGCCAAAAACATAGTTTTTAGAATTTTTGTCTGTTTGTCTGTTTGTCGGTTTGTCTGTTTGTCTGTTTGTCTGTATGTTTGTCCAGGCTAATCTCAGAAAGTACTGCACGGATTTACTTCAAATTTTGCATGAATATTACTAACAGGTCGGGTCAGGCTGTTATATACATATTATCATGCTATCACCTGCGGGGGAGGAGCTGTGAACCTTTATTCTTCTTACGTATTCTCTGTACTACGACAGCGTACAATATAAAGACTCATGTTTAAATGTTGTTTTTGAGTAAGCCATGCTATTGTCTACCTTTACACTATAAAAACTACATCATTTAAGTAATTTTGGCAGAGAAACAGTATAATGAATCTTAGTAGTATAAAGACAAATTTAAAACAGCGCCATCTATGAGATTTCATTAAAATTAAATCAATTTACATAATATTAACGCTCCTTGGAAATTCATAATTTAAATATTATGAATTATGATGTTGGTGAGGTTGTTTTTTTTTTAAAGTTAAATAAATAATTCATATCTTCCCAGAGTCCATTTCAGGTGCGCTTATATTTCATGTGAATATACTAAATTTTTATAAGTGAGGGTAGATGTTTATTATTTGATGTCAAACAAGACACCATTACAGTTATATAGGTAATAGACGCAGTATTTGTATTCTCTTTGGGTAATAGTAGATAACAGTGATTGTGTTCATTGGTTACATTTTTAAAAATCTTCGGCTTTTTTTTAATTTTCGCCTTCTTGCGTTCCCACAAAAGGTAAGTTGTAGCTTTTATATAGTTAGACTCATGTTTTTAATTAGTTAAAGTTATGACAAAATAAGAAAATGATGAAATTTTATTTTTATGTATAACTTTTACAAGACTATATTATACGCCCAAAGAAGGTCACTTTAGTTCTTGATAAAACTTTATTTGTTAGTAGCTTTTTAATAAAATTAGGTACTTATCTTTTGATTTTTTTTATTTACAGATTCAATGTTCATAAAAATTGACGATTTGCGTGAGGATGTAGTGGAAATTAGTAACCTTGCGCGTGGTCAATCAATACATATAATAAAATTCTAGAAAAGTGATGTCTGTACAATAAAAATATGTAAAAAAAATAGCAGGGGTTATTATTAAATCGATCCCAAACCCAAAACTGTAGTTATAAATTTTTTTGTCTGTTTGTCTGTATGTTTGTGCACGCTAATCTCAGAAACGGCTTATACGATTTAGATGCGATTTATTATTATTTATTAATATATTGTGGTAATCTTCATTTAACATTTAGTGTTTATTTCATGTTAATCGGTTCGTAAATAAAAAAGTTATGACCATTTAAGTATTCACGGCGAACATTTGCTAAGGCATTCTATTGTACACTATACAGTGTACGATAAAACGTAAGTTATCTGTTATACGCTACAGTTTTTCCTTATAAATGTCCAGGTGATCATATTGAAAGTCCCCAAGGGTGGGGGGGTAAGCTGAGGTAGTAGGGGGGGAAGGGGTCAAATTAGAATTATGCTTACTTCTAGGTAAATTTTATACATAAAATGTCCTTTAAATTATGTCGTATTATATTTTTAACCCCCGACGCAAAAAGATGGGTGATAAGTGTTTGACCGCTATGTGTGTCTGTTTGTGCCACTGTAGCTCGCTAACAGGTAATACGAATTAGATGCGTGTTAGGCAGCATATTTTCCGACGCTGGTTCTTAGATAAAGTGTATCAAAATCGGTTCATCCATTTATTATACCTAGGTATATAGAGGTAAAAGTGGGAATGTGGGAAAAAATATTAGTTATATTTTTATCCAATTCAGTTTATCCATTTATTAGATTACAGCGGTAAAAGTGGGAATGAACAATAATCGAATGTGATCAAATAATATACTCAAGCGGCATATCAAAATATAAAAGAGCAACGTGTTTTATCGAAATCGGTTCATCCGTTTATTACATTTAGGGGTGACAGTGGTTAGATAAATAAACCAAATGGAGCATCAAACGACAGGATATGACGTGTACATAATACATATAGGTATAATTAGATAATATGGTTTACATCAAAATCGGTTCTGCCATTTACTAGGTGTGGAAAGAGAAGGGTTGAAAGTCTGTGAAAGAAGAGGGGAATATGGGAGCGGGAGGATAGCCACACCCTGGAAATTTTGAACTCTACTCAAAGCCACATAGGCCTGGCTCTTGGCAATTTTTTTTTCCTAAAGATACCACTTCTTTTGCCACTGTGATCCATTACAATTTGTGCACGGTTACGGCCCAACTTAAAAGATGTCAAGGAGCAACAAACTTATAGATATCAATATGATGTAGGAATGTAATATGGAGGTAGAGGTCAAAAACTCACTTGAAAATATCACATGAAAATAAAAAACCGAAGTTAAAAATTTAAAAATTAAAAAGAAAAACCCAACGCAACGAAGGAAAAGGAATAAATAATAATTTTACAAACTTCCCGACGATCTTTAAAATTAAGTACCTACCATTATAAAAAAAATATAATTGTATATGATAATATGATAATGATGGTATGGCAGCCCCGATTTTTTTTTTAAAGTGAAACTTTTATTACATCGTCTCAAACTTTTTGGTCTGTGTAGCGCATGTCGCCTGACGGTCGGCTGCCGAGTAGGTATAAAGCAGTGTTCGGAACCGTACGATAATTATTATCGTACAAATACGATAATTTTGTGCCTAAGTTTCACTTTTACCGTGGTTTCATAAAACCACACAACATTTTTATTTTTATAAATATTTAAAATGGTATTTATTTTTAAAGATCTTCGGAAAGTTTGTAAAATTATTTATTCCTTTTTCTATGCACTTTTCTTCGTTGCGTTGGTTTTTTTTTAATTTAATTTTTATTGCACGGTCTAAACGGTTTAGTTACTACAGGCGTGAGACAGGAAAGATCTGAGCGCTGAGACAAACGTCAAAACGCAAAGGAATAGAATCCGCTATCGATACTAATTATTGTCATAAGCGTATGATGTTTTGCTAAGGATTTGTTCACCTTACCAACGACGACGACGACGACCACGAACAAAATTTTCATCCAGTCGTAATTTAACAAAATTGTGCTAAACACAATTAAAAATAAATTATTAAAATTTCCTGTCGTTCTGGTGATTGGAATTTTTATTTTTGAGATCAACGAATGAAAAAATAGATTTTTCGTAGAAACGGTGGCTCCTAGAAAACAATATATAATTTGATAATTTTACCGTTTCTACGAAAAATCTATTTTTTCATTCATTGATCTCAAAAAAAAAATTCCAAGCACCAGAACGACAGGAAATTTTAATATTTTATTCTAATTGTGTTTTGCACAATTTTGTTAAATTGCGACTGGATGAAAATTTTGTTCGTGGTCGTCGTCGTCGTTGGTAGGGTGAACAAATCCTTAGCAAAACATCATACGCTTATGTCAATTAGTATCGATAGCGGATTCTATTCCTTTGCTTTTTGAAGTTTGTCTCGGCGCTCAGTTGCTGCATGATATATTGTCAGAAACATCCATACAAGGAAGGAAGAAAAATAAATTTGCTCCCTTCCCTCCTGGTGCCTAAAAATAATATGACATAATTTAAAATAAATTTTACGTAGAAAATTAACTAGGCATTTATTTTTTATTTTTTAGCTCAGTTTAGTAATAAATTTTACTAACAGTTCTTTTAATTATTTATGGTAGTACGTGTTTATTCAATAAAAGTTAAGTAGTCACCTACTATGCAGTCACTATTCCACGCGGACGAAGTCGCGGGCACAGCTAGTAAAGAATATTTACTTAAACCAGAAACAGAAAAGTAATTAAATATTATGTTTAGCGGACAGACTCACAGATGTTTATCTGCTCCGCGCCACGCGCCACGTAAAGTACGAAAAAAAATTGGTTGTCTGTAAAGTCGGTTTACTGACGATAGTTGAACGTGACAACGTCCGATTGTGCTTCTTTGTCGCCTGTTCCGCGCTCTAGCTTGCACTTCAAGCCTTACATGGAACGCCTCAGAGCGAGGTAACGCCGCATGAGTCATGTTTTTTTGTGCGTGCAGCCGGCTCTATCGAATTATACGACGTTGTCACGTCAAAAATATAATAAAAAACCTGTTCAGTAAGCACGGGCCTCCTCAGCAGCATCTTAATGAGCACCAAGTTCTCCGCGTGACCGCTCGGCTCGAGCAGCATGTGGCGAATGTATTCGCAGTGAAGGCTGTGCGATGTACTGAAATCGAAATGAAGCATGAAAATAGTGTGTGGAAATCGAAAAAGGGAGGATCTTCGACCAGTGTACTCGAAGAGCCGGCCGTTAAGCCTCCGATTAATGATGTCGGAAAGTTATATGGTCTGTAGCAAAAACATTTCGCTTGCGCAATTCAGAGTGAGGTGTCGCTTCATAGTGAAGTGTAGATTAGCGTAGCGCAATGTAGCGTAGCGTCGTATAGCGTAACGTAATGTAGCATAGCGTCGTATAGCGTAGCGTAGTATAGTGTAGTGTAGCGTAGCGTCGTATAGCGTAGCGTAATATAGCGTAGCGTAATGTAGCGTAGCGTAATATAGCGTAGCGTAATGTAGCGTAGCGTAGTATAGCGTAGTGTAATGTAGTGTAGTAAAGTGTGGTGTAGCATAGTGTGTGTGCACTCACGTGGTGCAGGTCGTGTGCGGCCAGCAGTGCAGCGCGTCGGCGAGCGCGCGGCGCCGCGCCCACGTGTCGCTGCGAGGGAGCAATGCGCAGAACACTTGCGATCTACCCTCTTCCGATAGCACCATGTCCTCTGTAAGATGATAATAGGTTTTTTGAAGTGAAAACCTCTTTAGCGGCGTTGAGCACTTTTTCTGTAATGGGTATAAAATCTTAAACTCGCGTCAGGACACGTGATCTGATCGAAAAAGCGTAAGACGGACACCATTCCAAAATATCAAACATGCTCAACGTTAATTTTTTTTTCTGCCGGCACTCCCGGAGTGCAACCCGTCTTTTTTTTTAATTTGTGAGGTGTGCGACACCAGGATGGAACGATGTTACTAAAATAACTGGTTTGAAAGAGAGAAAAAGACACAGAAAAACACGCGAACGCCACACGGCTTACAACTATAGCAAAAAATGCCATTACACTTTACAACTTTTGGTCTTAATTCCGTCTAGCCCCCTTTTACAACGCGCGATAAAGAACTTCGTACCAAAAAACTTCGTACCAAAAAGTTAGTTATTAATCGTAAGTAACAGCGCGAATAGACTGAACCGTATGTGCCCACCACGGATTCAAAATATTTCTCTCCTAAACCAGCTCCCTCCCTCTCCCCAAAAAACTTACCATTCAACCCAGCCGCGTATTCATCGTCTGCCCACTCCGTTTTAAACAAATCCACAGTGGAATCGGCTACAGTCATCAAGTCAGCACCCTGTGGCCTCGCACCAGCTAGAGCCAGCAATCCGAGCCGCTTGTGAGGCGCTAGACCACGCTCACTTGCCACTTGTAGCACTTTCTCTACTAGATCTTCGGGGAACTTGATGCCTTCTTTGTGATATTGCGTCATGCGGGTCACGAGCGTTTGGGTGGACCTGGAAATTATGGATTAGTTTTAAAGGAATAAATACTTTGTTTTGGAAGAAGAAAATACGAATTTCCAATAACGCGTATTGTATGTGCAAATATTTTTTCGATAACAGCTGATTTCAAAAACCAAGATAATTAAGCAATTTAAAGGCAGAATTAAAAAAAAATTGGCAGTAGCTGGCTGGCTATCAGCACTGTGTATAGCCCCCCACAGACTGTCCCCACTCACTCCACATCGTGCAGCAGCTGGTCAGCGGCGAAGTGGAACAGCTGCGGCAGGTCGAGCCGCAGGTTGAGGCAGTGCAGCAGCGAGTCCAGCGCGCTGGCTCTCAGCACCGGGCTCAGCAGCAGCTGGCTGGCTATCAGCACTGTGTATAGCCCCCCACAGACTGTCCCCACTCACTCCACATCGTGCAGCAGCTGGTCAGCGGCGAAGTGGAACAGCTGCGGCAGGTCGAGCCGCAGGTTGAGGCAGTGCAGCAGCGAGTCCAGCGCGCTGGCTCTCAGCACCGGGCTCAGCAGCAGCTGGCTGGCTATCAGCACTGTGTATAGCCCCCCACAGACTGTCCCCACTCACTCCACATCGTGCAGCAGCTGGTCAGCGGCGAAGTGGAACAGCTGCGGCAGGTCGAGCCGCAGGTTGAGGCAGTGCAGCAGCGAGTCCAGCGCGCTGGCTCTCAGCACCGGGCTCAGCAGCAGCTGGCTGGCTATCAGCACTGTGTATAGCCCCCCACAGACTGTCCCCACTCACTCCACATCGTGCAGCAGCTGGTCAGCGGCGAAGTGGAACAGCTGCGGCAGGTCGAGCCGCAGGTTGAGGCAGTGCAGCAGCGAGTCCAGCGCGCTGGCTCTCAGCACCGGGCTCAGCAGCAGCTGGCTGGCTATCAGCACTGTGTATAGCCCCCCACAGACTGTCCCCACTCACTCCACATCGTGCAGCAGCTGGTCAGCGGCGAAGTGGAACAGCTGCGGCAGGTCGAGCCGCAGGTTGAGGCAGTGCAGCAGCGAGTCCAGCGCGCTGGCTCTCAGCACCGGGCTCAGCAGCAGCTGGCTGGCTATCAGCACTGTGTATAGCCCCCCACAGACTGTCCCCACTCACTCCACATCGTGCAGCAGCTGGTCAGCGGCGAAGTGGAACAGCTGCGGCAGGTCGAGCCGCAGGTTGAGGCAGTGCAGCAGCGAGTCCAGCGCGCTGGCTCTCAGCACCGGGCTCAGCAGCAGCTGGCTGGCTATCAGCACTGTGTATAGCCCCCCACAGACTGTCCCCACTCACTCCACATCGTGCAGCAGCTGGTCAGCGGCGAAGTGGAACAGCTGCGGCAGGTCGAGCCGCAGGTTGAGGCAGTGCAGCAGCGAGTCCAGCGCGCTGGCTCTCAGCACCGGGCTCAGCAAAAGCTGGCTGACTATCGGCAGTACTTTGTCCACGTCACCGTGAGTCATTTCCAGCTCGCTGCAGAAATCAAATATTGATTAGTAATTCAAGTCATGTCAAGTAAGTATGCACGTGCTGCAATAATCATTTAGTATGCATGCGTGCGTGGTCTAGCGTTTCAGGGAGCGTCATAATATAATACATCATCATCACTGCACCTTTTGAGTTAGTGTAGTGATAAGTGAAAAGTGAGCAGTGACAATTATCTGTATACCAAAGCACACGAACAAAGTGATTTACTTCCCCTTAACAGACACTAAGCAAGGGACAATGGACACTCTCTTAGAATAAGTAATTTAGAAATTTAGGTTAACATAAAATTACTTATTAGTCTTGTAGGCTAGATTGTAATTTATATAAGGTGCTATTTTAATTAGCAACCTTATTTATTAAAAAAAAAAATCATCACTGCAGGCGCGTGAGCGACGTTGCCGTTCCGCTATAACAGCGCGAGGTCAACGCCCCGCTACGCTGGCGTGCGTGCGACGTTGCCTCTTTGCTTTAAGAGCGCGCAGTTTCTGCTCTTAGTAGATACAGTTCTTCGTGTGTGGCCCTCAAGTCCACGCGCCTGTGTAGCGAAGCGGCAACGTCGCACACACGTTATACGCAACCGGTCTAGCAAACATTACAACTGGTGCGTGCAATCACCACGTCACACCACACATCAAGTGTGCAGCGCACTTTAAGGTTATTTTGAATGCTGTTAAACAAATTTTCACTTTTTGTGTACTTGCAACATTAATCTTATTATATCAAGCAGTTATGCATTTTTCTATAAAGGAACTTTACATGTACTCTGTCACTTATATGTTTACTTTTAAAGTAATTAAGTGCTTTTAAAACAAAACAACATAATATTATACTTACGTCCACAATTGTGGTGGGGGATCGCAAGCTTGACGGATATTTTGTAGCGCCTCCGAGTGGAAGTTCTCCAGGAACCGCGCCCATCGGCTCAGCTCTTGGCCCACGCTTGACCATGCTGCTGACCTGACACGATTAGAATATATTTAATTAAATCTATACTTAATATTATAAAGCTGAAGAGTTTGTTTGTTTGAACGCGCTAATCTCGGGAACTATTGGCCGATTTGAAAAATTCTTTCGGTATTAGATAGCTCATTTATCGAGGAAGGCTATAGGCTATATATCATCACGGGAGTGAAACCGCGCGGAGCAGCTAGTATTAAATAAATATAGTAAATAAATTACGTATTTTATATCTCAATTAATAACACAAATACTCAACATACAATAGCAAATTTATAATAAAATGACATACAAGAGATAAATCATAATACACTATTCTTTCATATCACATATCAAATCTAACATTAAATACTGACAATAATTCAGGTCAAATCGCCATAGTACTCAAAATGACATCGCATTTGTGCAGTATTTATCTGTATTATTTAAAACTTACCCGGGGTTAATCTTCGCGTCATTTATCTGTATTATTTAAATCTTACCCGGGGTTAATCTTCGCGTCATTTATCTATATTATTTAAATCTTACCCGGGGTTAATCTTCGCGTCATTTATCTGTATTATTTAAATCTTACCCGGGGTTGATCTTGGCGTCATTTTCGTGTTCGAGCTGGCAGTAGTCCGCCGCTTGTGCTACCATTAGCTGTCGAGTGGAACCGCCCACACTGAAAGTTTTTATTATGTTATGTGCCTATAGAATAAAGAAATTCTAGTCTTAATTTAGACTGATTTACGTTTCAGTTTACTTTTTATACAAGTTATATATTTTTATGAAAATCAAAGTATATTAAAATTTTTGCAATTTATAAATATTTTTTGGTTATTTTTCGAAGGTCCTGTCGTATTTTGCCCATTGAAATTGCACCAGTTTTAAATTTATATCAGTACTTTTTAATAAAACCTTTTTCATACACATCACACTATTTGACTATTTAAACCGTTTTACCGTTCTATAGCTTCTTGCGAGAAGCACGTATTCTCAACGAAGGTAAGTATATCCTCTTTGGACAGCTTGTTGAAGTAGCTCACGCATTCGCGGTACTGTTGCATCCATTTCTTGTTGTTCGCTGATGATTGTGGCACCTGGCACAAATGTAATATATTGTTAATTTGATGTACTAATTTCGGTAAAGAATAACATTTTAATGCAGCAGAATAGGACACTATCCTAAGTTAAATTAGTAAGTATCTTAGGTTAAAAAAAAAAACTGAAAGGTTCATAATAAGAGAGGAGAAATACTTAAGATTCTAGTAACTCTTTTCCAATAAAATCAGTCAGAAAACCAATCAAATTGAGCCCTCGGTCAGCTGTCTACAATTCACCAGCTTCACAGATTAGCTCAAAACAGTATTTAGCGCGTAATATAACGTACACCAGAGCAAATATACCAAGATTTCCATTTCTTAATAGAGGTAATCCAACAAACTCACATCAAAGAAGAACTTGGTGAGCCAGCGGGTGTATATCGTATTGACGGGCACCGGGATGCGGAAGGAAGATAGCAAAATGCGGAGGAACTAGGTCAGCAGTGCCACATTCTCCGACTTGATGATAGCCATTATGTGGGTCATCAAGAAGCTTATATCTAATACACTGGAGATTTCAGAAAAAATTCAAATATGACCTTGAATGACGCCTGTATGTTTTTCTATCCCTTTCACACCTAACTTGGCAAGTCACAAGTGGGTGTGAAAGGGATAATGGCCTTGAATGACGCCTGTATGTTTTTTTATCCCTTTCACACCCACTTGCCAAGTTAGGTGTGAAAGGGATAAAAAAACATACAGGCGTCATTCAAGGTCATATTTTCTTGTTACAAGTTAATGTTCATACTGAAATCTCCAGTGTATTAGATATAAGCTTCTTGTGGGTCATAAAACTGTCATCTTACTCAAATATACTCACGTCGAAGAAGAACTTGGTGAGCCATCGCGTGTATATCGTATTGACGGGCACCGGGATGCGGAAGGAAGGTGGCAAAGTGCGCAGGAACTTGGTGAGAAGCGCTACGTTTTCTGGCTTGATGATGGATAATATATGGGCCATGAAACGGTCTTCTGACGGCTGTTCCAAGAGCAGTTTGTAGTCCAGATCTGAGGGTATATTAATCTTGTGTAAGTTTGTCGGTCTGTATTTAACTAGACAGGATGAAGAATAGAAAAGATTCGATTAAGTGGCAGAACTTTTTTCAAATTTTGCAATTAAAATGAAAGTTAAGAGAATAACTGTTATGGTGATTCATAACAAAGTATTTATTTATTTATTTACTAGCGGCCCGTCCCGGCTTCGCACGGGAATACAGTTTATTTTTTAATTTTTTTTTAACTCGTGATATCTTTTGAATGGATTGTCAGAATCGAATAATTCAAAAAGTAATATAAAGATATTGAAGCAGTCTTAAATAATACATCGTTTATTTTGATAAGGGTTAATACCAAGGTACAAATAAAGAGCTTTTTGTAGCGGTGGTATTTTAATTTCTTTTTTTCAATAAAAAAACGCTTATTGTGACATGACTGTAATAGTTAGAGATATGCTGCCGCTGATTTTTTGTAGATAATGGTGTGTTCTAAAAAAATGTAGTATATCATTTTGTTCTATCATCAATAGTTTTCGCAGCGCACGCGATGTAAGGTAGTTTTTTGATATTTTTTTCACACCTTGGATTACGTTATCGTAATTTTAGTAAGGATGCCTATTTTTTTTGAAAATGAAATATAGCCTATGTCACTCAGAAATGATGTAGCTTTCCAACAGTGAAAGAATTTTTCAAATCTGCCAAGTAGTTTCGGAGCCTATTCAATTCATACAAACAAACAAACAAACAAAAAATCAAACCTTTCCTCTTTATAATATTTGTATAGATTTATTTATTTATTTAGGTTTACCAGTAATTGTTACACAAATAAGCAAGTATACAAAACAATAATCTTACCACCACATGCGTACAATTAAACTATAAAAGGTGTTATTATACAGTGAGAAAAAAATAGTTATACTTAAATCTAAACAACAAATCAACATCCATTAGTCTAAGTGATTAACCAGGTACTTGTATTTATTTAGACTAAGGGAAAACATATCACAATCTTTAGCATATTTATTGTAAAGTCTACATAGTCTGGGAATCGGAGAGTTGGAACCAAGGACAGTCTTGCGTAATGGAGGAGATCAGAGGAGGTGTACTATAAATAAATCACAAATTCATCAGAATTTACACTTTGTATTACGTTGGAATGATATGCATTCCAACGTAATACAAAGTGTAAATTAAAATGCACTTTGCTTATAGAAAAAAACTATTACGGATTTACACGATTGCCTTTCATACATTAGTTATGACGTGTGTTACTCTATGATGTGTGTACGAATGTAAAGAAAAGAGTGGTATGAAACAAATCGTTTTTATATTGTATCACAAAGTGTATCTTAAATGTTATTACAAATAAAGCAGATGTGGTGTCTCACCAGGCGAAGCAGCTTTAGCCTTCTTCAATAACTTGATATGTTCAGTAGCCGTCAATCCGTACACTGGCGGCTTTTCGTCCACTTTGTTCAGTAGCGAGAAGAAATTAATCAGCGCTGTGTAGTTGGTGCCCTCTACCTCTGGCCACAGGACTTCAAGAGTGCTGTTTGATAGTAATAATATTTTCGTATTCATATTCAAATTTAATTAAAAATGTTTTTAAAGTTTAGTTTTCATTTTAAACATTTTAATGATATGTTTTATTTGTTAGATTTTATCTACACCAAATATTGGAATAATTAAAACTTCCGGGATAAAAAACACTACAAGGGAAAATTAATAAAACGTAAAATGAATTAATCAATTTAAGGTGTATGAAATGTGCATATGCATCACACTTTATACACGATGAAATGATTTACAAAAAATCATATTTTTAGTCTAAAACACACGCATGGCATACTCGGACTATAATCATTGTAAAATATAGTGGGTATATTTCTAATTTCTAAGAAAAAGGGAAAGGGAAATGGTGTTTTTGTAATATGAGTTCAAAGTAATTCTGTCATATTTACCGCGCATGCGCATTAGGGCTGCGCGCGATATCCTCGATAGCCTCCGGCGCGATGTGCGACAGCGTCTTGTCGGAGGCCACGTGGTACAGCCACACGTCCAGCAGATCCAGCCCGTACTTGAGAGCGAGCGTGCAGGCCATTCTTGCGTGCTCTTTGGAGTTCGCCCTGGTAGACCAAATGTTTTGTATCATTTGAAATCATTATTGAAATTGGTCAAACAATCGATGATATTGTTCGGATTGGGGGTAGTTTGAAATGTAAATTGTAGATGGAAATTGAATTAATGTAAAGATATGAATCTTATGATTTATATCTATAAAGGGATTGATCCAGAGGATTGTTCAGTATCAAAAGAATGGGAAGAAAAAAACTGGTATGTATGGCAAACTAAATAAAAAAAACATATAAGATATTTATATATTATTATCAGCATTTTTTTCCTTGAAAATATTGGCAGAATTAATTCATTTATATTTTGTGTTTGTACAGGTATATCTCAGTTTTTCTCAAATTAAAAAGTACAATATACTTAAGATATTAGGTGAATGTAAGACATTAATAGCTTTGAAAAGAAGTGAAATAATTTTAGTCCTGTTTTATGGGCCCTCCACACAATGGGGCCTAATGTTTATGATCGGCCGTCATTTTAGATGTCTAATCATAATCGATATTGAGATCAACGATCATTTGTTGGGCCAACGCTGCCTTTCGTGTGGAGGGGCCATTACGATTACTTTTTTCAAAAGAAAGTGTATCCGCCGAAATAGCTCAGTTGGGAGAGCGTTAGACTGAAGATCTAAAGGTCCCTGGTTCGATCCCGGGTTTCGGCAAGTATTATTTTATGGTAAAAAATAATTATTTTAACGTATGTAATTTCTTAAACTAGGTAGAAATTAACTTATTAATTAATACAGACAGATTCTGTTAACTGTAATTAATACAAAATTGTTTGTGTCCACTTTTTTGTCGGGAAATCTTGTATCTTTAATGACGGGGCCGCGAGTATTGATTAAAATTCTTCTGCGATGAGTTTGGAACTATATCAGTAGACTAATGGGAAATGTACGAAATTGGTCGTAGTCTACGACCAATTTCGTCCAAACCGTAGAAAAAAATTCAAATTGAAGACGACGTTTAAAAAAGGATTAAAAGCGATAATAGAACCTTGGGTTCAAGTATTACGAAACGATCTATATACGATGCGTTACTGTGCTATAGGTATATTAAGAAGAGCTGGAACGTCAACACATTTACAAATTGCACATGTTAGGCCGGGAGATACTGACACAAAATTTCGGGTCATTTGTAACAGGATGGCGGTCTAGAGGGGTCTTAGTACGCAATGACAAAAAGAAAAATGATGGTCAGAACGCTGGTACCGGCGGACTAGTCGCGTGGGCGTTAGTCACACTCGTCGGATAAATAGCGAAAGTCCAACGATTTGTAACACAAAAATTTTAGAATTTACCGATAGCCCTTAAAAAAGATGTAGGCGGTAGTGTCATGCCATACTTTGACGATGTGACTTACAGTCCGCTATACCGACGTGAATGCGTTGATTTAATGACGAATGAATTTCGCTATTTATCCGACGAGTTCGACTAACGCCCACGCAACTAGTCCGCCGGTACGAGCGTTCTGACCATCATTTTTCTTTTAGTCATTGCGTAATAAGACCTCTGTAGAACCGCCATTCTGTTACAAATGACCCGAAATTTTGTGTCAGTATCTCCCGGCCTATGTATGTGTCATATTTTGCAATTGTTTATAAATACAGGGTGATGTAATTGGTGTAGTACGAATATCTAAAAATCTATGAAGAATTTTGTGATACAGTAAATGGAAGAATTATAGACTATTTTACAGTATTTAATAAAATCATTTAATTTTTTGTTCATTTTCATTAGAAATGTCAATTTTTCTCACCAAGGTGGAAATTTGGATGATAAGGATCTTGTTAGAAAAATATAAATTTTGACTAAAATCGGCATTTTTACCAATAACAGTGTGATAATGAGCTTTTACTAAATCAGGCACACTTCTCGAACTCTATATTTTCTCTTGTATCGGCTTTTAGGTAACATTTCAAAAGAAAAAATTTCATCTGATCAAAGCATGGATCAAAGTAACGATACCACAGCTAACATTTGACAGTATGTACATAAACAAAATGATGTCGATAAAAACATTTCAGGTCGTTTGAGAAACTAAGTACTTTACTTTTAAATTATAATTTTACAGGTAAATTATGAGAGCTTTCATAATTATATTTGCATATATATTTATCTACAACGCACCCATTTTACAATTCAAGTCTAAAATGAAACTAGAGTCGCATTTATTTTTGAACATACTGTAAGTGAAATTGCATAAGTGTGAGTACTGTGAACATGCCAGCTTTCCTTAATTGACCGATACAGAAAAGTACGTTACAAGAGGGGGGGGGGGTGCCGCGGGTATTGGTTGAAATTCTGCTAATAGGAAATGTAAATTGGTTGTAGATTGAAAATCAAATAGAAGAAACCGTTTAAAAAACGATCACAAGCGATAATTTTACGAAAAAAAGCACTGTAACTCACTTGGCCAGCCGGTATATGACCTCTTGTCGGTACTCCTTATCCGCGTTGAACAAGATCGCGTTAACGCTGACACCTAGCGCTCGCACTTTGCTCACTTCGCCCAGCGCCGCCAACTGCGACAGGCACTGCACTATCGCGCGCACTTGGGACTCCGTGCCGTTGTTGTCCTTTAGCGTTGTTATCGCCATCTTTGTTTACATAAATATTTTTTGCTATAAAACTCGATTGTTCACAACAAAATAATTTTCTTGCTATGAAACACAATTGTTCACATCACACAATTAAAATTATCAAAATCACCATTGTAAACATTGAATTAATTAATTAATTAATGTGCTAGCAAGTCGTGTATGTTTAATTTGCACATAATGCTTAGAAATCGTAACATTCACATTTTTTTTAAGCTATTGCATAGCTTCTATCGCGGGCCTTGAGCGCGGGGACCGAATCCAGTAATTTAGTAACGAAAAACCTCACGCTCCCCACTCCGACGGGCACGGAGGTTTGAAGGCATAGCATGCAATAGCTTTACCGCGGCAGTCGCCGAGTGCCACACATCTTTTTTTAGCTATAAGACTCGATTGTTCACATCACACATAGCAAAATTATTTTTTGCAACAAGATACAATTATTCATAGCGCACATCGTAAAATTATCAAAATCATCATTATAAACGCTCAATTAATCATCATTACTGCGTAAGCAAATCGTATACATTTAATTTGCGAATAATGTTTTGAAATCGTACCATTTACTTTTTTAAGCTATTGCATAGCTTAGCCATCTCAGACTTTGAGCGCGGCGACCGAATGTAAAAATTCCGTAACGAAAACAACCTAACACCCCCCACTCCAACCGGCACAGCGATGCGATGCTATGTAATAGCTTTACCACGGCAGTCATACCACACGTTTTTTTTTCTCTACTTTATAATTGGAAATTATTCAACCTGTTATAAAATGTTTAATGCTTTCTAATATATTTGCAAATTGCAATAATAATAAGCCGCTTACCTCAGCAGGCCTCGCGAGGTACACATTATCGCGCAATGTGGGCGCGTTGCAACGCAGCAGCTGTGCGTACAGGCCCGCACTGAGCGCCGGCACCGAGTGGCCCACACTGGCCACGACCCCGTCGCCCCCCGACCCCGTAACCCCCTCCCCAACCTCCGACCCTTCAACCCCCAAACCCCTCGGCGTGCCGGCTAGCAAGCACGCCACGCTCAACGCCGTGTCCTTGTATAGGAGGTCCTCCGCGACTTTTTGTACCACTGGGGGAGAGAATTTTAAGTTGTAATCGATTCAGTTTAGAAAACACAAATACTTCTAACTTTTAAAGCGATATAAAATGACGCATTGATTATTCACTTTCTTTTTTAAATAACAATTCTTTATTTTAATACAAAAGTTACTATTGAATAATAACAATTTGAATAAACATATTGGGCTGAAAGAATGCAATTTACATCATCTCCTCGGCATAACAACATACATATTTTATTGTCAAATATAAAAAAAAATCTACACAGAATATACAATAATCAAAGTTAACACGAGATAATAGAAATCAAAACATTATTTTGTAATAACACTGATAATCTAAATAAAAATCTAAGTCTAAATTTAAACAGTGTTTAAACAGTGTCTAACACTAATCAGGGGTTAAACACGGTTTTGTAATAGACAATTTTTTAAACACGTGTTCAACATGCGCTTAACTTTTTTGTAATAACACTATAATTCGCCAGAACTGCAATATTTATCGCGATAAGCATTTATATAACAGTTATTTAAATATACAAAACCCCATACTGATTGAAATTACAAGTTATTTTTTTATGAATGTGTATTCGCAATTCGCATATAGAATATAATTTACAAAAAACATTCGCGCTCAACCGTCCAATTTCATCCTGCTGGATAAATATGCTGGACCAAAACCAATACCTTCGGTCTCATTCTCTCCCGCAACTCGATCGTCTTCCAGACAGCTCTGTATGTAGTACCGCTTGAGGCGCGAGTGCGGCGAGTCGCGTGCGACTTGCGAGTCGATCGAGAACTTGTCGTAGCGGTAGAAGTTATTCGTCACTTCGAGCTGCGGGTACAGGCTCGAGTAGAACTCTTGGCAGTGCACTTTCTGTTGGATCAAGTCAGCTTCCGTTTCTGGTGTGCGTTCCCTGCAGGTAGTAAGAAAAAAATATTTTGATTGGCCGAGTTAATAAGTTTGAATTTAACAATAATAACATTGAAATAAATAATTTAAAAAGCAGTTTGCAGTTAGACTGAAACAAATTACCCAGCAACAAATTTATAATCTTACCCAGCAACAAATTTATTTTGAATAGTATCCACTAGGTAATTGAGCAATGGCTTCTTTTCCGATTGGGCTGGTGTCAAGATATCTTTCCTCTCTGTAACGGGCTGAAAACAATAAATATATTTGAAGATTTCCCATTCAAAAAGGAAGATAAAATTAAACTTCAACTTTCATTAATAGATAATTTACACACCGTGCTAACCGCATCAGAGAATTCGTCATCCGTAGAGGGCCAGCGGTACCCATGTCGGTAGTCAGGTTGGACTGGCTTCGGTTGAAGACTCTCAAGCTCTAATTTTAGTCTGAAAATCAAAATTAATGGTTTGTAGCAGTACGTTTTATAGGAGAACTTCTAAGCACACCGTAGCGTAGCGTAGTAGGGCATGTGGAAGGGCAGCTCTAGCAATACCAGCTAGTACATGTGCTACGGGAGCAGTATAGAGCCGCAACATGCGCTCTACATAGTGAAGTAGAGTAAAAACACTCCATACATAGAGTGCAGCAGCTCTTCCAGCTGTTCTAGCAGGAAGTGCGCCAGCGATTTGTCTAGTACGACCACGTGTACGTGTGCTCTACGTCTATACCTAGAGTGCAACACCTCTTTCAGTAGCTTTGGCGGGAAGAACGCCAGCAATGTGACTAGTATGGCCACGTGTACGTGTGCTCTACATCTATGACTTCATATACTTCATGACTTCGTATACTTATACATACCTAGAGTGCAGCACCTCCTCTAGCTCTTCCGACGGGCAGAACGCAAGAGCTGCCGCGAACAAATCAGCTCGCACTTGCGGAGCAGTGTGGGGTGGAGCAGCTCTAGCCACACCAGCCAGTACGTGAGCTGCTTGGGACCAGCGCAGAGCAGCGAGCCGCCGAGCACCGGAGAGAGCTGTAGCCCCGCCCCCCGCCCCGCAACCCGCGCCCAGCGCTTGTTGGCACACTTGGGTGAGCACCATGCCCTCCCTGAAGACACAACATTTATATACGTCAGACGTGTGATGTTAGAAATGGAAAAAATTGGTTGTCTGTAAAGTCGGTTTACTGACGATAGTTGAACGTGACAACGTCCGATTGTGCTTCTTTGTCGTTCGTTCCGCGTTCTCGCTCGCACTTCAAGCCTTACAGGGCCGCATAAGTCATGTTTTTTCGTGCATGCAGGTGGCTCTATCGAATTATAAGACGTTGTCACGTCAAAAACAAGGTTTTTTTAAATGTGCTATAATCCATTTGATTGCATTAGTCATCGGATATGTTAATTTTTTAGTGGAGAAAATAACAATTACATACTTTATCGCATAACATTATAATTGCATGCACACGACAAAATCACCCTGATACAAAAATCTCGTAAATTATTTTACAACTAAAATGCAAAACCATAATGACCATGATGTAAGGAACCTTGTTCAATAAATGATTTTTATTTATTTTTTATAATACCAAAACTTCTATTACTAATACAACATGTTTTTTTATTTTACCTAGCCTCATCATCATCACCCGCAACTCTTAACATCTTGGCCACTTGCAGTAATTTCTCGCTCGCGAGGAACGAGCTCGACTCAGATTTCAAACAATCTTCAATTAACTTCATACGATCTTCGCAGAGACGTACTGAAATTTGAAAAGTGATAAATTCAGTCATGAAAGTATCCTAAGCCCTGACTTCAATAATAATAACAAAATTTGAACTATGTAATAAATTAAAAAACTGGAGCGATGTCAAGGGACATCCGGATGGAACGAAGTGTTAAGTTAGAGAGAGACAGACAGAGAACCACGTGCACGCCGCACAACTTTAGCAAAAAGTGTCGTGACAACTTTTCGTAAGAATTTTTCAAAAATCTTATTAGATAACATCTTGAGTCCAACAGTTAACTCACTTTGAATAGGCAAAAGTTTAATCCTGAACGCATTAAGTATGGGCAGAGCTTCTATCAGGTCAATTTCTTCTTCCACTTCAGGATGTCCACGCTCGATTAAGTTTAAACAGGACCTATATAAATAAAAGTTTCAATTTACAGAAGAATTCTGTTTAGTAAAGCAATAGAAAACAAATTAAAATGAAATTCTGTTCAACTTAAAAAGGCATAAATGGCAGAGTATATTACTTAAAAGTCGAGTCATGAGTCCCGCCTCGTGATCGAATTTTTTCTATTCTTTATAAATTTATAGTTAAAAGGTTCTTAAAGTGTTGAAACCTGAAGTAAACCGTCTTCCTGGCCTTTATAAAAACACTAAATTAGTATTTTGATGAATACTTTTTAACCACAAACCACAAGAATTCATAACCTCCTCCTTTTTTGAAGTCGGTTACATAAAACCCTCACCTAGCCAATTGCAGCGAAGGGTCTGTAAGCGAAGACGCCGAGTTGAAGTACTCCCTAGCGGCTTCAAGCACCAACTTGACCGTATTCTCATAATCTATAACGTGGGAACCATAGCGCATGTGTGGATTGCAAGTTAGTACATCTGCCGCCATGCGGATGCTGTCCATGTCACCTGATGTTAGGAGGGCTGATGCGTAGATCTAGAACATTCCAGAAAATATAGGTTACTAGGTTTCCGCCCGCGGCTTCGCCTGCGCATTCATAGTAAACCCGCACAGTTCCCGTTCCCGTGGGATTTCCGGGATTGCGTCATTTTCCCGGGATAAAAAGTAGCCTATGTCTTTTCTCGGGTATCAAAATATATCCATACCAAATTTCATGAAAATTGGTTCAGTAGTTTAGGCGTGATTGAGTAACAGACAGACAGACAGAGTTACTTTCGCATTTATAATATTAGTATGGATATTCTTACGTTGATGCATTTTGGACTATTATAGAAAGAAAAATGTTGAGTTTGAGCTAAAAAAAAAATGGTTCCCTTTACGCACGAAAAAGGGCGCTATTAAATTCTCGACAATAGTTTTTGTGCTTGCACATCCGATTATAAAAATAAAATTCTGATTTCACTAAGTACATTAAAATGACCAGCAGTTTCGAAACATGATATAAAAAGTTGTGGAACTAAAGGAGAATTATTATTTTTTATAATCTAATAATGGCAAATTTAACTGACTGACATTGGTTCACAGAATGTTAATATTGTTAATTGAGTCATAATTTTAACAACTAAACGAGTTGCATGCTAGAAATAAAAGTGATAAACTTACTTCGTGACACTCCTCGCGAGTGATACAATCAAATATTGTATGCTGCAGATCCAACATGTCCTTGAGAATGCTATTCCATTCACGTTGTTTTGCTTTTTCGCTCCTGAAAATAATAATAACACCGTCATGTTGACTGTACGTAATTCATGTTTTTTGTTATAAAAGTCAAATATATGACGGACTGTAGCAGCCCGTAATTTATGGAGCGCGCGCGGAGCAAAAAAAATGTCTATGGAAAGAGCCGCCGTTCGTAATTCGAATTCCCAACGCTTACCATACAATATACACATATGCGGATCCAGTGTACGATCAGACGCGCCAATTTCCTTGGATACGGCTGCCGTTCGAAATTCAAAAACCTCACATACACGTGCGGCTCCACGACGCACTAATCTCCATGGTAACAGCCGCGTTCCAATTTCAAAACATCACATACACGTGCGGCTCCACGACGCACTAATCTCCATGGCAACGACCGCGTTCGAAATTCAAATCCCCACATACACGTGCGGCTCCACGACGCACTAATCTCCATGGCAACGACCGCGTTCGAAATTCAAATCCCCACATACACGTGCGGCTCCACGACGCACTAATCTCCATGGCAACGACCGCGTTCGAAATTCAAATCCCCACATACACGTGCGGCTCCACGTCGATGGAGCGGGCGAGGCGCGCGAGCAGCCGCACGCAGTGTGCGCGCTCGGGCAGCACGGCGCGCAGCTCGCGCGGCGCCACCGCCACGCCGCGCCACGTCAGCCTGCTGCACCCGGCCACTATGCGCTCCAGCTCCGATACGCGCTGCACCATGTAGTTCGACGGGACCGCGCCGTCGCTGGACACAAACAAATAATGCAAATATTCAAAAAGGATCGTATCAAAAAAAGGCGGGTTGTACTCCGGGAGTGCCGGCAGAAGTGAAAACTTGATTATTAACGTTTAGCATGTTTGATAGTTTGGAATGGTATCCGTCTTACGCATGGAATATAAGGGCTTTAAAAAAAAAAAAAAAAAAACCGTCTTACGCTTTTTAGATCAGGCCACGTGTCCTGACGCGAGTTTAAGATTTTATACCCAACGCCGCTAAAGAAGTTTTCACTTCAAAAAATATCAAAATCGGTTCGTAAACAAAAAATTTATCCACGTACACACTTAAAAAAATATATACGATATAATTGAGAACCTCCTCCTTTTTTGAAGTCGGTTAATAACTTATCGAGAAAAAAAGAAACTCAAATCCAACTGCTGTTTTATTAAAAATGTGAAAGAATAAAAAATAAATGGATTCGAAGTCGCGTTTTTATAAACTGCATACACATGCATCAACATCAACCAATTAAAACCTCCCTCCTACGTACGCATGACGATAAAGACCATCACACAAAGACACAAAAAAAAGACCATCAACAGGCTATAAACCCAACTCACCTCTCCTTCAGCATGCAGTGCAGCAGATCGCACGCCATGCTGAGCTGGTGCGTGTGCGCGTGCGCTAAAATGCACCTCTCCGCAAGCTCTAGAAGCATGTCTCTCTCGAGCGCAAACTCGCGCTTGTTGCGGAATACCTGTTACCAATGAAATTTTCAATTCACTTTTCATCACATACTCGCACTGTAGCCTGTAGGTATATTATTATAGTCGGCACGGCGAACCTTGATTCCTATGACAGTTCGTGTTAGTGATGGGTTGTATGATGATTCGTGTCGATATTTTACCATTTTATAGGCAAAGGCGTGGCTTACATTCAGACACGTCGGTAAACATGTTTTTACAAATATTATAAACTGCATTTTTAACTAAATTTTTTAACTTTAATGTTGTTGTTGTATTAATTTTTTAGCATAGATTAAGTAAGTAAAACGAAAGTTTTCCAAAAAATAAAAATGCACCTTATCAATTTCTCATAATTTTTAACCCGTTAAACACGTATTCGCTATACCCGGCGCGGCGAATGATGATCCCTATGACAGTTCGTCTTAGTGATTGCTCGTATGATGGGTCGTGTCGATACATAATATTTTTTTAGGCAAAGGCGTGGTTTGAATTCAGCCACATCGGTAAACATGTTTTTACAAATATTATAAAATGAACTTTTAACTAAAATTTTTAACGTCTATTATGTTGTTGTTGTATTAATTTAAGTTTTTTTGCATAGATCGGTAGGTAAGTAAAACGAAAGTTTTCCAAAACATAAAAATGCGCCTTATCATTTTCACGTAATTTTTAATCCGTCACATTGTATAGGTATTATTTTATCATGAAAATGGAAGCCCCCATTTAATTTGTCTAAAAAACTTATATCATCATAGGTAAGTAAATTAACGCGAACGGTAATTAATTAATTAATTATGCTGCGATCTTCTGTTCCATTCAATAGTGAATGAACTAAAGCTTAAGCATGGAAAAAATGTGAACTCGTTTCCATTATCGAAATTTGTTTATCGATACTTTCCGCACTAGTCGATAAATGCCAACGATGTAAGTTTTGTAGGACGTAAACGTAAAGTCAGATTGATATAATTTCTCGTAAAAGTTAAGAATTGTTATAATTCCAACGGAATATCATTGTTATGGCATAAAGCTACGTAAAAATAAATAAATGCCATTTTTAGACGCCTCCAATACGTTTCTAATTTAATGGTGACGCCATTACAAGTTTGTCTCTTGAGAATAACTGTCAATGTCATAGGAATCATCATTCGCCGCGCCGGGTATAGTGTATATTTTATCATGAAAATGGATGTCCCGATTTAATTTGTCTGAAAAAATTTTGTAAATGGATATTTTTTTCAGGTATAGTCTTACTATTTGGTTTGATCTTTCGGTTTTAAAAATATTGAATCATTTCCATTATCGACTTTTGTTTATTACTTCCGCACTAGTCGATTAATGCCAAACGTGAAACGATGTAAGTTTTGCAGGCAGTAAACGTTGAATGTTAAGAATTGTTATAATTCCAACGGAATGTTATAATGGCATAAAACTACGTAAAAATTAATAAATGCCCTTTATAGACGCCTCCAACAAGTTTCTAATTTAATGGTGTCGCCATTACAAGGTTGTGTCTTGGGAATAACTGTCAGTGTCACAGGGATCATGTTTCGCCGTGCCGACTATAGGTACATTTTTATACCGTGAAATGTACCTATTATAATATACGATGATGCTATAGAACAGGGAGGTTGTCCTAATGTCTTATATTGCTATTCTCTCCAGTAAGGGTAAAGCGATGGTATTAAGCGACCTATAAAGCGCTGTCATTTAATGTCGTGTCGCTAGAAATAATACTCCATTACGATGTCATGGCACGGGGACCGGGCGTTTTTTAATTCATTTAATTCATTCATTAGCCAGTAAACAGCAACAGTGACTGACCGGTTGGCTTGGTTGGTAGTGGCCCTGCCTTCCAAGCCAGTGGTCGTAGGTTCGATTCCCACCCGGGGCAAATATTTGTGTGATGAACATAGATGTTTGCCCTGTGTCTGGGTGTAAATTATCTATATAAGTATTTATTTAAAATTATATATGTATGTTTATCAGCCATCTGGTTTCCATAACACAAGCGAAAGCTTAGTATGGGATCAGATTGTGCCGTGTGTGAAAATTGTCCTGAAATATTTATTTATTTATAGTAAACACGGTACACAAAGAAGTTACAATTCACTTTTTCAGTATGTTTAGCCGTTTTTAACAGCATGCAAATTATTTTCTTCAATCATATACACTTACCTCAAGCACAAGTGTAAGGTCGTCCTCACTAAGCTTCTCCAGGAAGTTGATGAGATTGGATATGGCCAGCCCCTCCTGGCGCACGATCACCTCGTGCCGCTTGAGGAACGGCATCACGAAGTTGCGCAGGTCCGCTAGGAACGTCTCTGTTGTCGACTGGAAAATAAAAAAAAATTGGTTGTCTGTCCGTTTACTGACGATAGTTGAACGTGACAACGTCCGATTGTGCTTCTTTGTGTTCCGCGCTCGCACTTCAAGCCTTACATGGAACGCCTCAGAGCGAGGTAACGCCGCATGAGTCATGTTTTTTCGTGCGTGCAGCCGGATGTATCGAATTATAAGACGTTGTCACGTCAAAACTTATGTTAATCACGAGATTAAGTGTTTTGTCAATAAATAGATTTTACTTCCTTTCGAATGTCTTATAATTTTAATGTTACGTCGTTAAAAGCAACGTATAATAAATATTCGATTATAAAGCGGAATGGGAACTTGTGTCCTTCGCCTTACCATGCCTACAGATAGTGTTCCTATAACTTTATAGCAATTATTTCAGGATTTTTTTTACATTGAAAATTTGAAATAATTCATTATGTGTAACATTAATATTTCGAGTTTTTATCCTCTCTTGTGAAAGGGATCATACGTTTAAAAAGTAAACAATTTTGCCGTGCTTAAAATCTAAAGTCAGTTTCACGTGAAAACAAATATCTTTAACTCATAAGACATTTAAAACACATGAAAAATAAACTCACAAATTTCGTCAACAACTTGCAAACATCCAGCACATCCATTTTCTCCAGATCAGCCAGGGTCACATTTTCCACATTGAGCTCATACAGAAGCGTGGCTAGGGTCAGTAAATGGAACAGTATAGTATCCATGCCATTGGCCCTGCCCCCTATAGTGGCGATAGTGATGAGTGTAAGTGCATGTGAGGCTAGACCACTGCGCCCTTCGATTTCACGCGCACGTCGTTGGTACCATTCTGAGATATCCTCTTCCGATAGAGTGTTTTCGGATTCGGGTGTCATGTCTTCTGACCAGTTCGAACTCCAGATTGGTCTAAGAAAACATAACAAAGTTTAATGTTCGGATACTAAATATTTCAGAATAATTAGTGCGGTTAAAATAATTTTACTCAAAAATGTAACATTTTTAAAATTATGTTTTTTTACTGGACGTCAATTGGACATAATATTTTGGGTACATACTTAAAAATTTAAGCTTAGTCAAAAAGTTTCAATAGTCAAAATTACCTGAAAATCTCTTTCTTGCACCAATCATGCTCATGCTCAGATGGCTTTATTTTAATCGGCGATTTCTTTTCGAACCAAACTATAGGTTCCTTAGTTGGCAATAAATGCTGATAGTTCAGTGGATTAGCTGACTCTGGTATCTTGTCCAATACTGCCAATTGCATGGACAAGCTCTTTATATACGGCCATAGACAAGTGAGAGCTTCTATGCGACCTTCTTTCGCAATTTCCAACGCGCTATAAACTATGCTGTTGCTACGAAGTCTATGGTATTCATCTTTTATGTATGTAGACTTTTCGCATTGAAGGATTGCCTGAAGTAAATTTACAAAATTAATGAAAAGTTTTTTTTAATTGAATTTTATACTAGAGTTTAAGCAAAAAAAGTCAAAATTAATAAAAAATAGCGCGTGTGCCGAGTACACATGTCAGAAGTGAAACTTCTTTGGCAATTCAAATATACCAAAATCGTCGCCTTATTCCATGACGTGAAGGTATTGCCAGGACGTGACCTTGAAATTTTACTCTTAACATGCCTAAAGACGTTTCACTTCAAAAATCATATATTATTATACCTCATATAGGTTAAGTCTCTCCTTATAGAATATCATCACATGCCGACAACGCAATAGTTCACTGGTGTAGGTATTCAGATCTTCCAAGGTGATATCATCGGGCGCCTTCCATTCGTCTTCCGGTAGGTCTTTGTTTATTTCTGTGATAACATTACAAAATTAATAATCGCTCATTTATGTTTGACCTCTCTAGAAACTACTCAATTAATACAAATTGAAAAAAAGAGAGGATTACTTGAAGTAACATAATTTAGTATTTAGTATTTCAACGCTTAAGGAATAAGTTTATCTATTGAAGCATTGCTACAGAATATATATACATATAAATGAACTTAGGGTTTATTTAACTGGACACGAAAGGATGTACAATTGTACAGAATAATTGAGACGTATATGTGTATGTATAATCATTTATTCTACAAACCATCCAAGATATCAGTGGCTGTTAGCTGTAACCCAAAGTCCAATAGAGCGCGGGCCGCAGGAAGGCTCTCCGGAATTCGATCCACACACTGATGTACTACCCAGATCTTTTTCGACACTTTGCTCTGAAAGAACAGCAATAAATTTTAAATGTATTTTCGATCAATAAGTTTGGAAAGGGTACAAAACATTTGATTTGGATTTTTTGTATATTATCTGTCCATGAGACTGGGCAAGGACTGGGTAAAGAAGTAGAATTAAATAAATTATAAAAAAAAAAATATTTTTATTAAAGAGATTATAAAAGTGACAGTGAATATAGAATTTGAAAATTCAGATTTCGTTTCATTTTATGGGAAGTTTATTCTGAAAGACCTATGAATATTAAAAAAAATGTAATTACCAAATAATTCTGTATAGCGTCAGTAGAAACCGGATTTTTCCTCCATTGCTGTTGATAGACTAGATCGCTGTCCAACCCAAAGGCTTCTGCGAGGGTAAGAGCTTCAGAATATTTGCCGCTCTCAATCTAAAAATGGTAAAGTTAGTTAGAATGCAAATGAAAATTTATAGGTAATTTTATTAATTTTTAGAGCTAGGATAAAATAACTGTAAATGTACATTAGGAAAATATAACTTAAACATGTATGAAAAGATTTCATTAAATCTAGTTTAACTCCAATTTTTAGCCAAATAGCTGAAAAAGAGTATAATCTTATGACTACCTTCAATAATTAAAAAAATATAAAATTTTCTTATGAATCTACCTTTCTAGAAAACAATTCCGTCGGTGTGGTGCTCTTAACCCCCAGCAACCTATACACGCGAGATACAATGGTGATCTTCTTGGGTTTCGGTTGGAATGTCTCCATATCAGTGATAGCGTATAACACAGACTTGATAAGCTCCTTGCCCACTTCTAGCATTGAATCGTCCTCGGCTTCCGATTTCACTACTGCCATCTGTTTGAAAAAAATTGCAATTAAAGTATAAATAAACAATGATTTCAACAATCCAACCTCCTTAGTCATAACCAATGTAATTAAAAAACATTTGACGAAAATATGTCTGATAAATATGTAAAAAATAAATTATAAAGAAATATACCTTACTCTAAAATTAGTATGTAGCATCTTTTCTCCGTAAAGCTTAAAAATTTTAAACGTATTCTACTCTCATATATCTACCCACATAAAATGTATTTTTGTCATAAGAAAAAAATGCCCGCAAAAATGTATTTAAAACTTACCGATTCATCACTACGGGTCTTATTAGCGGGTACTACATTGGACTCACACTCTAGCGCTACAAAAGCTCCATCGTGGGCACATCGCACCTAAAAACATAAGAATAAATATTGCCCCATGTGAAATAATCCCAATTTTCATTATTTTCGTTTATTATATTTATTAATGCAGAAGTAAAATAAACTAGAAGTATACCTGAGGAGCGCCTTGAAAGAACTCCGGTTTCTTGCCCAAAATATTAATCATATCCTCAATCCCGCATACTGACACCGCTCCACTGAATCGGGACACTATAATTTCCTGGAACACCAAAATGACTTTTAATTTATTATTTAATGAAGAGTTAATTAATTGTAATTTGTAATACAATAATTGTTTTTAAATATCTTGAATTTGTATTGTCTTTGGCGGCAATATCCTCCGCGCGTTTTGCCTGCCTATTGTTTTATTTATAAACAGAGCATATGCTGAGCAGTCAAACACGCAGATACATGTTAGTTTCAAGTTTTTTTCTTGTTTTCATATACGTTTACTACAAGGATGATATGGTAAATACAAGTATAAATACTTGTTTTGTTTCCATCTTTCAAAATACCTGATCGTTCCACCAGTCTACATCAGCAGGATAGTATAACGTCTGGTCTTTGGCGTTGGGCTCCTTGACCAGTGGGTTTTGCAGGTCGAACTCCGCTTGTTCGACCAGTTTGTGCCTATAATCTCCACGGAGTAAAGGTAAACGCCATATTGAGACATCACCATTGCAATGGATGCAGGCGAGCTTGCTGCTGTCTGGTGATGGCACCATGCGGACTATGAAGTTCTGAAATGGAATATTTACTGGTTGATCCAAAAGTAATGATAATTGGGTATTTCCTGTGCACATAAAAATATAAAATAAATATTTTTTGCTTGCTCATGTACTCACTAAGTTATCACAAAAAAATCATATCAACAGGACACGTTTCCAAGTATTTACATTAATTTGAATGTGAACCGTGGGTGCCAGAATGTTTCCCGACGAAAAGAAGAAACAACGATTCGACATTTAGAGGGTGAATTTCCAAATTTTTTATGAGATCAGGATAATTTTTTGGCACGATTTGTGATCATGGACGTTACCCGGGTTCACCATGTTTATGCTGAAACCAAGAAACAATCAATGGCCTGGATGCGAGCTTCCAAAGTGACGATGAAGAAATTCAAAGTGAAAATTAGTGGGATAGATTAAAGCGGTAGTTTTTTGGTACGCTGAAGGAATAATTATGGTGGGATATTTTAAGAAGGTACCCACTATATTGGGCTCTTACTACACATACCAAATTAAAAGATTGCGGTAGGTTAGTGAGGAAAAGAGACATGGCAAAATGCGGGCTTGAATGCTGTTTCACCCAGACAACGCACCAGATCACAAAGCGTCAGTTGCAATGGCTGCCATTCAAAAATCGGCATTCCAAATGCTTGAACACCCACCCTGTTTGTTAGATCTAGCTCCTAGTTATTTCTATCTCTCTCCTCGGCACAAGAAACACCTTCGAGGCAAGAAATTTTAAGACGACAGCGAAGTGATGGCCGCAGTAGAGGGGTTTTTGTGGATGAAGTCAAAGTTGTTTTTTTTTTTAAGTTTAAGAAAAAATATCGATGTATATTATCTAGTTAGAAGACTATCTAGAGGAATACATAATAATTTTAACTGTAATGACCTTGTTTAATATTGATTATCATTACTTTTGGATCAACCCATGTATGTACATTTACAGTGTAATACTTAAAAAGAATACAAATATTATTGTTTCTGTCTGTCTTGTTCAGATTAAAATCTAATTAGATCTAAATGACGCACAGTTTTCTTCAGAAAAGGGGGGGGGGAGATTTTTTAAGATGATCGGGCGTAAACTTTTATACTAGAAAATTTTTTTCGTCAATAATAAAAAATAATTTGGAAAATCCAAAAGTGCACGCCTCATAATTTTTTTTTAATAAATATTTATTAATTATTATTTTTGTTTATTTAATAACAATTAAACCACATCGAATCAGACCCTGAAAAATGAAAGGGTTCTATTCCTGAGCATACTCAAGCGTAAGAGAAAAAAAAAGACTCGATTAGTAAAGTATTTCGGTCGCTATCGTGTTAACAAGAAAAAGGATCCGCACATACAGACACACGGACGTCCAAGACAGAACTTTTTTAAACTGTTTTTTAACTAGTTTAAATAACAAAAATGACATCAAAAATATCATGAACGTTAAAAATAGTGTTTTTTCTTAATATATGTGTGTATGTATTATCTTACAAGTGCAATGTAATAATACATAAAGACATTTTAAGTTTGAAAAATCAGATGTTTTGCGCGAAGTGACAGTAGTACCCACCTCAACGCTTCGCTTATGAGGCGTGCAATTGCACTATTTGTAATATTGTTACCTAATTTTTTAAGCTATTGCATTGCTTCTATCGCGGGCCTTGAGAGCGGGGACCGAATCCAGAAATTCCGTAACGAAAAAACCTCACGCTCCCTACTCCAACGGGCACGGAGGTGTGGCTTGAAGGCATAGCATGCAGTAGCTTGACCGCGGGAGTCCTCGAGTGCCACACGTCTTTTTTATTCTTATCATACCAAACAACAGCAATATTTTACTAACTGTTGTGTCTTGTGTGTGTTACAACTTACCATGTTCTTGGAATAAACGAAGGGTATATAGAGCTTATAGCGCTCATTGGCCAGCTTTGCCTCCAGCTCATCAGAAACTACAGATAACTTGTAGAATGGCTCGTCATTTAGAATGCGCCATGCCGTCAGACCGGCGCATAAGGGTGAACTCGCTTCCTGTTTAATTTATAATATTATTTATTTTAATTGCTTCCATATCTATATACATTTCTAAATTCTATAAATAACTCGTTTTTTTCTATAAATAACTTTATAAAAAATAAAAACATTTTTTATACTTAGAACAATTCAATTGCATTTTCTCATATACATTGTTAAAAATAACTATACAATACGCTCTTTATTCGAACTCATTAACAATGCGTCAGTTATTTTTTAACTATTTATAAGTAACCAATGAGAAAAAAAATCCAGCGCATAATAAGACAATCTCCACATGAATTTTTTTTTTTAATATTTACCTTATAAACAGCCTGAGGTACACCAGCGACATACAAAGTTCCATGCGGACCACAATACGCCGCCGCCGACACGCCGCCCGCGAACTGAAAAGTGTGGTGCAACTTGTAGCCCTCCGTCTGCGACACTAGGAAGCCGCGCAACTTGCCGTCGTATGTGATTACTAGCACTTCCCATGACCTGGTAAAACATGAATAATCCTACTATATACTATTATAAAGGCGAAAGTTTGTATGGATGTTTGTTACTCTTTCACATAAAAACTACTGAACCGATTACAATGAAATTTAGCACACATATAGAGGGTAACTTGGATTAACACATAGGATAGGTTTTATTTCGGAAATCCCACGGGAACGGGAAATATGCGGGTTTTCCTTTGAAAACGCGGGCGAAGCCGCGGGCGGAAATCTAGTATACACTATGGTTAATAACCCTCTTTATAAAAAGAAATATAAGTGAATGTTGGTAGTCTCACGGAATTTATAATCTGATTTCCTTGAGTTTAGGTTCTTTATAAAACCTGTAATTAACTAAACAATTGGTGCAGTTCAACACTTAGCAAGTTAGATTTTCTATACGAATCTAATTGTAACCTTATTGAGAAATAAATTATTTTTAGCTATAAAAAAATAGCAACAGATTATGATGATAATGAAAATTTAAATAAAAATAGAAATTCAAGTTAGTATTTGATAAATTCGTACCATTTAGTATCCTTAACCCGAAGGGGCATGAATATTATTTCAGATACAGCATGAGTGTTGTCTGTGCACTCCAAACCTCCAGGACGAGAACAATCCTACAAATATATAAAACTTTAGAACTCTAAATAGTAAAATATTTTTTTAAGATGAATCAGAATAAAAATTAAAAACATGACCTTTTTATATGTTCCTCAAATATATAAAAGAGTATATAAATAATATAAATATGTAAAGAAGAGATACCAAGACACTATTAATGCATATGGAGAAATTTGTATATTTATTTGCTTAATGTTTGAAAGGAATATTTTTTTAGATCTAAAAAAAAATAATAATATAAAAATAATTCCGTACTTACAATTGGAATGTTAAATAAATTTGAAGCAGTGAGATCAAAGAAACTAACAACACCATTGCCATACGCAATCACTAAAAATGAACAGTCGGGACTCCAAACAACTTTCCTCCATTGAGCATATGGGTCTCTTGAAACTAAAATGATACATAAGCAAAATTAATAGTATTAATATAGCATTTTAAATCACTTAAATGAGTCAGTAAATAAAATATACAAAAGGAAATTAGCTTCCACTTCATGCATATGGAATATATTGTTATATTGAATTATTACCATTTCTAATGAAGATTTGCTTATTAGTAATTGTAATTGTTGAATAGGGGCATATTGAATAGCTACCTGTTGTTCTTGCTGCAATTGTTGCATAGTCAGAGCGCTTGGTTCTGATCTCCAATATATTGTCAGTTAGTACTGCAACTACTTTTCCTTCGTCTCCTAAAGCAATATGCCATTTCTGTTGTTTTTCTGTGTGCCTGAACATTGAAACAATAACATTATAAAGACATGAAAATTTAAAATGACAAGATAATACTATTTGTCAGTTTTTAAGTAATTTTAGAATGTAAATAATTGTTATAATAACTTACACAGTAACACTATCTATAAGACTCTTTTTTGGACCGAAAAATTTAAGCCATTTCCACAAGGCTGATATATTTTCCGGAAATATATTGTCAGATTTTTGCTGAAATGTAGAATAGGAAATTACATTACAAATTTAATAAAACACAAGACCTTATAAAAATCAATAATGTGCAAAATAACTTACTAAATACTCTGGTTCTGGCTTCCATTCGGAGAAAACGTATAGTTCATGCAGGATAGAATTCTTCTCGGTCATTTTTGTACTAGATTTTTATTAACTTTTTCTGTATTTTTATTCACAAAACAGAAATAAAACGTATGTTTTCAATAATACGTGATAATACGCCTCCGACAGCTGATGTTGTCTGAAAACAGCTGTCAATGTCATCCAATTATGTTGGCAAAATCAATACCTATTTTAAGATCGGAAATTGCCACAAAAGACGAAGAATAATCTTATTATTTAATTGACTACATAATAATATTATGATTTAAATACCGATGATGCTATTCTATTGAAAAAAGTGCTACTTGGTATGTAATGAGGCCTGAGGTCGAGTAAAAATGATGAATTTTAACTGTGTAGATTGTTGTATTTTTCGAAAAAGCTATTTCTGAACGTTATTATTTTGCAACTTCAAAAATGTCAAAGTGACGGTCATTTGTCAAACTCAAACATCATTTTCAAAATTTCAAATATATTTTTACACCTTTTTCAATTTATTTGTAATTTTTTTTATTTTTAACTATTCAGTCTCACCATGAATTTTCTCGATAATGTATTCAAACAAGTATGTGCTAATAATATTATATTGGCTATTTTTTATTTTTTTTTATTTTTTATTATTTATCAGGTTATAACTCCTTGTTTTTGTTTCAGAGTTTAGCAGAAAATGAACGAAATTTAACATTTTGGCAAGACTATTTGAATAACCTTGAGTCTTTGGATTTTAGTACATATAGTGATAAGTTAAAAGTGCCTATTTTAGTGCCAATTGGTAATAAAATATTATTTAGAGGAACTCTCAAACATACAAATGAAGTTACAGTTGCTCTTGGAGCTGATTATTTTGCTAAGTGCTCAATAAAACAAGCTGAAATATTACGACAACATAGAATAAAAGGTACTCAAAAAATCTATATAATTACCTCATATTTTACCATTAAAATATTAACTGTTTTAGTGTAGAATCAATTCTTAGTTATCTTAACTGCAAATTTGTACTTAAGCCTATAAGTATAAATATTAAAAAATGTAGCCAATTCTTGGACTAGTTCATTGAATTACATTGTTATTAATTATTTCACAGATGCTCAGGCAAAAGTAGATGTGTACACAAAGGAGAAAGAATATTTAGAAAATCAGTTAACATTTAATGTAAGTAATGTATATGAACAACCCGGTCAAGACATCATTGAGACTTGTACAGAAGATGAAGACAAATTATGGAGGGAAAAGCATAGAGAAAGAGTCAGGCAATACAATCAGAGTGAGGAAAAGAAAAAAGAGAATATTGATAGTGAAATGACTGATGATGAGGAATTGTGGAATAGACTAGAGGAACTGGAATTACAAGAAGAATTGGAAGCTGAATATAGGAGCATGACAAATAGAAACGATTCAGACTCAGATGGTAACGAATCCTTTATAGTGAAAGATGAAGAAGCCATCACCTTTCCACAAAGTACAAAGCAAACTGAGCAGCAGAAGGAAAATAAAGAAGTTAATAGAAATATTAAAAGTGATACCAATAGAGAGGTTGACACAAAATCAAAGGTAGATTTATTAAAACAGGTTATAGATAGGCAAAAGGATTTAGAAGTTAAACTTATAGAATTGAAGAATAAGGAGAGAGGTAGATGTCAAACAGAACAAGATTTAATAGGTAAATTGGATGAAATGGAACAACTTGATGAGCTCGAAGATGAAATGGAAAGGTACTTTAACCAGTTTTATATTATGCCAAATCTTTTCTTTAATCTTACTTCAACTAGATAAGCTTTTTATTATGCAATTACAAATACAGTTACCACCAATATTATTTTGTTTTTTCTCTTTTTATTAAGAATTATTATTTGTGTGTAAAAATAAGAAATTTTTTAAAATATCATATTTTTGCAAAATTTCATATTTAAGTATAACTAATTAATTAAAGACGAAAGAAGATTTTATTTACAATTTTAATATTTTTCAGATTAGATGATATTCTAAATGAAGATTCAGATGATACTGAAATATCTGAAATATCCGAAGAAAGATCAACTGCAACATCTCTGAAGAAAAGTGTTTCATTTGCTGATGAAGATAACAGTGAAACATTAGAAATAACATTTAAACATTCAGATGTAGAACCAAATATAGAACCATACATTCCTGACAAGGGAATAACCAAACCAAGTGATATATATGAAGCATATTCTAATTTATTTATTGACGGAAAAACTTCTATATTAAGAAAATCTAAGTATGACAATGATAAGATAGAAACAATTGCTCCAGAAATAACAAATGTACAACCAGAGGAGGAATTGAGGCATACTATTGTTGTAAAGGATGTTATAGAAAAAGCTGAATGTAATGAAAAATCGAATAACCCGTCAAGACCAGTTAGTTTGTTTAAAAAGAGAAGGCAACAAAAACCATAGTTGCATAATGGTAACAATTTGTTATTAATGAAATACATACTTATATAAACAAAAATTAGCACTTTTCTTTTAATCTTGACACATTTTTAAAAATAAAAATTTTCAACGATTACCATTTGTATGTATTCAAGACATGTTTCAATGGTAAGTTCAAAAGGTATGAAACAGCGTGCAAATGAAAAAGATATAATTTTGTATTATTGCTATTCAAATGCTTTCTTTTGCATATTTACATTCAGCGTGGAATATTTAATTAAATCATAAATACTAATTATTGATCCATAAAATGATTTTGATTCAAGACGGCAAGACCACAGAGCAAGTAATATGATGGCAAGACCACAAAAGCGCTCAGAATTTAAAAACAAGTGACACCGACAAAACAAGTACCTATGTTAAGGGTGCACTCACACACATCAGTCACCGTCACGGCACGTCACCGGACAGGATTAAAAAAAAATATGTATCAATAGTTCTAGTATGACTCTGTTCCCACACGACAGTCGCCGGCACGAAATCTATCAGTGACGTCCCCGGTCAGGCACGTCAAATAATCTTTCCATACATGTATCATACTTTTATCCCCACTCACCCGGTGCCGTCACGTCTCAGTTCAGTCAGCGTCGTGCTACCGTCAATTGCTACATGTTCTCTAGCGTGACACACGTCTAATCACTCACTAACCTGATGTATGTGTTCAATGATTCAGTCAAACCGGCGACGTGACTGACGGACAACATGACGGTGACTGGTGTTTGTGGATACGTACACAAACCGTCACCGATCAGTCATCGGTGACTTGACGGTGACTGATGTGTGTGAGTGCACCCTAATTGATAGCTGTCACTTGTCAGATCCATTTATTTATAGGTTAGGACTTATTTTTAATCGGACGAATTTCTAAAAACAATTATTTAATTGTTGTATGATAATTTATGTGGTGATTTAGTCTTAAAATGTTAAACGCAATCAGAAATAGCTTACGCGTCTCTGTTGGCGTCGTCCGATCGTTTCACACTGCGGCTCCTTTATCTAAGGAAAAATTTGATCACAAACGAATTCCTGCAGATGATGAAGGAGTACAGGGCGAAAAGATTATAGATTTAGATGCCGTGTTAAAACAGTAAGCAAACATTTCTTCAGCTTCATTTTTTCAATTCTAGCGGTCAACCTAAGCCCACATATAAATGGGATATTGTTCTTGGTAATCTTTTCAAATTTGTTTGATAAGGAATAACTTAAATTTTGTTTTCAGGAAAAGGAACTTATTTCCAACATTGGAATCAGACAATGAGCTACATGATGGAGTGCTGTACAAAGATCTGCCAATTTGTAATATAAGAGTGTCACATAACAATACTATATTCACAATTACAAATGCTGATGGCACAGTGAAACTTATTAGGTCTTGCGGTATGGAAGGTTTTAAAAACACGAAAAAAGGGACAAATATAGCTGCTCAAACAACAGCTATAGCCATTGGCACTGTAAGTATTCTCATGATATTCCTAAATATAAAGATATTTCTATATTCACAGATTGCTCTTGTATTCATAAAATAAATGTAATATATTCTAAAGTATTTTCCCATATTCATTTATTAGTTAAATGCAGCATGTTACTTAATATTGTCTTTCCAATTTTGTAGAGAGCTATTGATAAAGGATTTAGAACCATAAGAGTGAGGGTGCAAGGTCTTGGACCAGGGAGATTGGTGAGTATACCTCTGTTGTTCTTTGGATTGGAATGATAAATAATAAAAAAATATTTTCTAAATAACTGTCAGTTCACTTTGAATTTTTCATGTTTTAAATGTTCAATATTTCATCTATTCTTTTTTTTATCCATCTATAATTTGTTAATCTAACTCATAAGATTTATTATTAATTCTGATTTTGATAATATTAATTTTCATTGAACTTTTCCAGTCTGCTGTCAAAGGGTTAACAATGGCTGGTCTTCAAGTTGTATCAGTCACTGATGCTACACATGTTTCATGGAACCCTCCAAGACCAAGAAAAGCTAGGAGACTGTAGAATACACCAATCTTTTTTCTTATAAGCAACTAGGAATATATTTAGTGAATAAAAAAAAATTGAAAATAGAAAAAAAAAGTTTAATTTATTTACAAACAGGTTACATATTATTATTATCTACTTAAAAACCATATTTTGATTGTGTCTGTCTCTTTGTCATCCTGTTGTTCGCCCATTGGTTCTGAAGTTCAGCTTCATTTGCTTTAGCCTGAAAAAAAATTAAAAGAAAATATAGATCTTACGTAACTATGATAAAAAACATGACGCCTATGAAATGGACTAACAGATTAATATATATATTTTTAATACATTGCAAATTACAATTAAATAAAAAGATAAATAACATTTTACTAAGTTTTATCCAAACTGTACAATAATAGCAATGATAACATACTACAGTTATATGAACTTAATTGAGAACTTACTTGATGCGCCAAATATGTGATCTGGTGTTTCCGTTTCTGCTGACTGGTGGGTTCGTTGCCACGTTTCTTACTGTGCGATTGCCGTTTCGTCGTATCGTCCATCAGACCCCTGAGCAACATTTCCCTTGCATCCTTGAGAACCTCTTGTTGATTGATATCCACAATTTGAATCTCTTCCCGCTTGCGCTTTCCTCTCGTGCCACATAATTTTAATATCTACAAAAAATTAAATGACTGTAGATTACAATATTTTTGTGAACAAATTAGTTAACAAATCCTGTGTGAATTTTTGACTTTATAAATAAAGGAAAAACATGAGAAATAATTGCTTTTAAAAAAATACATGTAATGTAGTTTTTTAACATTATATTTTTACACTAGCTTTCCGCCGGCGGCTCCGCCCGCGGTTTCAAAGAAAAACTCGCATAGTTCCTGTTCCCGTGGAATTTGATAAAACCTATCCTATATTACTCGTGGATAATGTAGCTTTCAAATGGTGAAAGAATTTTTAAAATCGGTCCAGTAGTTTATGAGCCTATTCATTACATTCAAACAAACAAAGTTTTCCTCTTTATAATATTAGTGTAGATATAAGTTTCTTATATCTGTCACTTTAAGCCATTAGACTATTTTTTATACTTACAGCTTCTTCATCCAGCACAGCTTCATTATTTGTATCATTACTGTCTTCTACATTTTGATAAGCATCAGGATTAACATCATATTCAGGTTCTACACATTCCGGTTCCAATTCCACAGGCTCTTCCTTTTTGAAATAAGACTCAATACTTCTCGGTTCCTTTTTACTTGATGACTGTACTTCAGTCTTGACATCAATGTCCAAAGGCTCATCTGCAGGGGGCAATTCCACTGTCTTATGAATTGAGAAAAAGTCATTTTCTATATCTTCATCGCTATCATCAGAATAGTCTGCTAATAACAAATTCTTTGTTTCCACTTTAGCTTTTTTCATGGGAGATGGCAGTGGACCTTTTTTCTTAATTGATGCGGTTTGTGGTTTTTTCGTAACTGACTGTGGTATTAACATTTTGGATGTTGTGCCAGTTCCATTTTTAGGCTGTGGTAACATACTGAGTAATCCTGATTTTTTCTGTAATAAAGCTTATTGATATGACTAGGAGCACAAAGGCAGGTATTTATAATAGCTATCATTATCATATTTACCCCATTTGCTGGTTTTGGTCTCACACTTGGAACTGCATCTTCAACATCTTTAAACTGGAAAATATGACAAGAAATTTATATTATTTTTTAATTTTTATATAACAGGCAATTTACAATAATTAGACTTACATCGTTTAAAGAGGGTACTGTAATTCTTGACTTGGGTTTTACAACTTCACTTATTGTTGCCTTTTTATGAAGAAATTCATCATCTTCCTCCTTAACTACAATTTTCTGAGTAGTAGGTTTTGGCAGCTGATTAAAGAGATTCTGGTCATCGTCGGGATCGTTTTGTTCAACAGTGTTAGATTCTTTTGGTGGCAAACCTACAATGGGAACATGAATGTTAATTTTAATAAAAAAAATTCAAGAAATTATATAAAATGAATATTGTCCAATTATATTTTACCTTTCAAAGCTTGATTTAAAGAAGTAGCAGGTGTAACAACGTGGGTTTCATTTTCATCCTCTTCATAATCACTTCCATCACTATTGTCGTAAGCAACCAATGCCATCTTCTTGAATTTTTATAAATCGATAAATAATGTGTAAGTTTCGTTGACGGATTAGAAGATAGAATATAATGCCTTTTTTCAGCAATTAAACACTATTATTTACTATTATTAGTATTTACAATACAAATAATAATATTTTGTATTTACAAAATGATTTATTGCAAATGTCAGTGTCAAAAATCGGATAGAATTGACCACAGATAACTATATATTAGTCAGAGAAATTGACGCACGTAGAAAAATCTTTCGTAAATGCAAAAGTTACAAATAGATACGAGGTCAATCGCCTCTATTCATGCTTTGGATTCAGGATTAATAATAATATGAGTTAGGGATGATCGATATTCGAAAAACATCGATGTTGACATCGATGTCATAATCGAAAGCCCGACATCGATATTCGATATTTATCGAAAACTGAACATCGATGTTGGATATCATCGATGATTTAGGGTGCACTCACACACATCAGTCACCGTCAAGTCACCGATGACTGATCGGTGACGGTTTGTGTACGTATCCACAAACACCAGTCACCGTCATGTTGTCCGTCAGTCACGTCGCCGGTTTGACTGAATCATTGAACACATACATCAGGTTAGTCAGTGATTAGACGTGTGTCACACTAGAGAACATGTAGCAATTGACGGTAGCACGACGCTGACTGAACTGAGACGTGACGGCACCGGGTGAGTGGGGATAAAAGTATGATACATGTATGGAAAGATTATTTGACGTGCCTGACCGGTGACGTCACTGATAGATTTCGTGCCGGCGACTGTCGTGTGGGAACAGAGTCATACTAGAACTATTGATACATATTTTTTTTTAATCCTGTCCGGTGACGTGCCGTGACGGTGACTGATGTGTGTGAGTGCACCCTTATGCAATAATAACGGACAAAAAAATAAAACACAGTGTAAAACTGTAAAAGTTCGGAATTTATTAAGAAAGAGATCCAATGATTACATATTCCAATATTTTTTATCAATTGACTGCAAGAAGAGTAATTTAGATAAAGAAGAACCTTTTAATCTATTTCTTTGTTGATAAAAGGAACGACCGGTGCGCCCTGAATGAATGAATACGCGTTCAAAGTTCAAAATAAACTTGATTTGTGTTGTGGATGCGTTCATAAAAGACATATTTTGTTTCGTAACTTCGTAAGTTGCATTGGTCGTGTCGTGCGTGAGGCCGTGAGTTAACATCGATGACAGATGCCGTTAACATCGATGTTACGATATTTTTCGTATAGCAATATCGATGTTAAAACAGCGATGTTTTTGCTTTCAACATCGATGATCATCGAACATCGATGTTCATCGAGCATCCCTAATATGAGTTCAAGTGTGAGTTCAAGTAAGTATAGTTCTGTAGGTATTGTAGTGAAAGTTCTGAAGTAAAATGTGTTTTTCGTGTTTTTCATGCGCCATAATATTTTTTTTTAATTTTCCTCTCTGTACCCTCTGGGCTCTGACTGTCAAATTGTCATTGTCAACTTCAAATAGAAGAAACAGCTGGAAGGTGGCGAAATATTTGTTTTTACGCTCACAAGTCACAACCTAAAATATTAAATTATTAATAAATCCGAGTCTAATATACGTACAATTTTGTTAAGCTAAAAAGGATTTCAAATTGCCAAAATGCCAAAGAAGTTTGCCGGTGAAAATAGTAAAGCAGTCGCTGCTCGACAACGGAAAGAAGATGCGAAACAAGAAAAGGACCAGAAACTAAAAAAGATGATCGAGGATGCTGAATGGGATGACAATGACGAAAAATTGAAGAAAAAGCAACAGAAAAAGGTTACTAGTAGTTGTCTTATCGTTTTTTTGCTTTATTGAATTTAATATTCAACGCGTCAACTTGCATTATTGCAAGTGAACGCGAGTCATAAAGATATTAAAACAATTTCAGATAATTTGATTTAAATGTTTTCCTTATTAGAATATTCCTAACAATTAAAACACATGGGTAACAAAAACAACATTTAAGCTAACATTATTTATACCAAACTTAATGTAATTTATTTCAGGAGGAACAAGAGAAAAAACGCCTAGAACAGCTTCAAAAGAAAGCAGAGGCGAAGGCACTATTGGAGAAAGAGATGGAATCTATAAAGGGCAAAGCTATTCCGCCACCACCAAAGATAACACGGGCACAAATCACTCAAATGAAGGAGAAGACAATTAAAGCTGCACCTGAGAAACCATTGGTAATATTTATTAAATAATCATCTGAATTTACAGCTTTATGAAACTGTAGAAATTAAAATATTGTGATTGTTTCATTTTTCTAATATGGCCTCTGTGTCTCTTATGGGAAAGTAAAATAATCTTATTGAAATGCAAAAGTAAAGTATTTAAACGAAGTAAACATATTAAGGATTTGAAGATGAAGTATTTCCTGGATTTTCATTGATTGATAGTAACCTAATCTTCTTCTTTTTATCTCCTTTGTGAATTTATTGTATTTTATTTACATTCATTATCATGATTTTACTTTCAGCCTCCTAAAGTTGTTGTTGAGGAGCCTGTTCTTACAGAGAACTTGAACAGGCTACAAATCGATGGGGAATTGGCCCAGTCTGTTGATGAGGCTATTTCAATACTGAGGTATGTTTAAAAAATATTTATTCAGATATTTTACTTAAAATCAGTCAGTAATTACTGACTCATTTTTGCAAACAGTATACTTTATCACAAATTTTGATATGAAATGAAATAACTTTGCATCAAAACTATGAACACAATCTTATAATAACAAGATTTCTCTAATATCTTATAAGATTTATAATATTCATATAACTAACATAGTAATTAAGAAATAATACTAATAACAAGAACCTTTGATGTTCTGATAATAAATAAATAATAATCATATTAATTAAATGATCATACAATTTATTTACAGCGATAAAGTAGATGTAGATAAACATCCAGAAAAGAGATTGAAGGCAGCATATACAGCATTTGAGGAAATTAATCTACCCAGGCTTAAAGCAGAGAATCCTTCTCTACGGTTATCTCAACTGAAGCAAATGCTGAGGAAGGAATGGTTGAAATCCCCTCAAAATCCACTCAACCAAAAGGTTTAAATGTCACCAGAATTCTCAAATGTGGAAGCTAAAGGACCTGAGTCAGTGTTGCTAAAGGAGAAAAAAAAGTGTGTCTATGGTTGCAAATGTTCTTGTTTAGATTGTAATACATACATAAAATGCATGATATATTTGTCACTCCATAACTGAAAAGCAGCAATGAAAAATATAAAAAATAATTTATTGTAAATCTTAAAACATTTATTTGTACGACATTGTAAATAAAAATAAATGTTTTTTAAATCACTCCGGTTCATTATTGTATTGCAGAGGAATTCCTTTACGGCCCTGTTCGACTGTTTTTACTTCTGTTTCGCCCAATTTTTGTTCTAGACCCTTCCATGATCTGTTTTGCAGATTTTGTCCAATGCCTTCCAGTTCCCAGTTTTGTTTTTCTGCTAATTCATTGCTGCCAGTTGCATTTGTGAGTTTAGTTTCCCTTATCTTCCCAGTGATCAGACTTACATCTGTACCTTCGACAACTTCATTTATGTCGCAGTAATGCTTTCTACCTGGTAATAATTGGTCGTAATCCGTTATATGTGTTGTGAAATAAGGGTTCCTGTTAGTGTTAAGAGCCACTTCCAACTCATATGGATAGACCAGAGGTTTGTAGAAGTCACGCGAGTTGTAAAGATCGTTTTCTGGACAGGCAATCATAACATAGATGTCAATCTGTAACAATTCAATATTTAGATTAAAAATAATTAGTAATTAGAATACATAGGTTTATAATTTATTAACTAATTCTAATTGATATTTTTGGTTTTATGGCATTCAAATGCTTTATAATGAATATAAATTTATAAAGAATAGAAAAAATTCGATGTGTCCCTTAAGACACATAAAACTGAAAAGAATACAATAAATTCGATTGCTCTGGCGGGTCACGAGTGGCTGAGTTGGTCAGGCATCCGCCCCGGAATGGCGCGAAAGGATGCGGGTTCGGGTCCCGCCTCGTGATCGAATTTTTTCTATTCTTTATAAATTTATAACTAATTCTATACAAATTTATGGCATTTTATTTCGTGTAATATCACATAGGATATATAGTCCGGGATCCATCGCCCATTTTTGCAAGTGATTACTATCAAGCTAATTTTTCGTGAGTAGCTTTATTTTGATGAGATGCCCAATAATTTCATGTACGAAACTCTCGATTGTGGTAGCTTACAGAGGTAACAAGGATAAAATTTTTTGATTTGACGGTTCTCAAATATTTATTACGCAATTTGTAGGACAATATGTCTGTTGAATTATATAAGTATTAAATAAGTGAAAATAAAAAAATCTGCTGGTTAGTAATCATTTATGATGACTTCGTTATCGATACACATTGGAAAGGGGGACTCTTTGATCAAACCATAGATTTTGTAGGACAAATATTTTTTCGAATAATTTAGATAATTATCTTGAGATTGAACAAAAAAAAAACATTCAGTTAGTATTTGAGAACCATCAAATCAAAATATTTTATCCTTGTTTCCTCTGGTAGCTACCACAATCGAGAGTTTCGTACATGAAATTATTGGGCATCTCATCAAAATAAAGCTACTCACGAAAAATTAGCTTGATAGTAATCACTTGCAAAAATGGGCGATGTATCCCGGACTAATAGGTAATTTGTTTGTTTATTATAATCAGTATTAGAGGTTTTCTATTCACTTTTACAATATAAAACTTATTTAATATTTTATTATTAAGGGTATTTTCATGTAAAACTTTTTTTATCTGTTGCAAGCAATGTTTTATAAATATTCAGGAGTAAATTTATGAACTATATCTACCTCAGGGAAGTTAGCCAGTTTTGGTACATTAGGTTTGCCAACGGACACAATATAGCTCTTCTTCCCATTTGCTTTACACAGTTGCTTCATTCTGGTTATAATATCTTTAGTTTCCTCTCCAGCCAGTTTGCAAATCAGGATGCCAACTACATTAGCATCCTTGCACTTCTCAACTAAATGCCTCCGTCTTTTGAACCAGGCTGTCTCATTTACAATGTCAATTTGATTTGTGGTTGGGTCCAGTATGTACCACTTTTGAGCTGAGGAATAATATACAAATGAGTTATATGCAATATAAACATGATGTATTGCTTATTTGATTACCAATACTTCATTCTTATCAAGTATCATTAATTAAAACAAAATTCAATATTTTCTTTAAAAAATAAACTGTTTATATTTTGTAAATTACCATTGCCATGAAAATAAGTGGAGTATTTAGAAGTGCCATACAAATTGTAGGTAGCTCTGCAATATATGCTTTTGATCTTTTTATATTTTACTAGCGGTCCGCCCCGGCTTCGCCCGTGGTACATATGAAAAATAGATGTTGGCCGATTCTCAGACTTACCCGATATGCACAGAAAATTTCATGAGAATCGGTCCACCCGTTTCGGAGGAGTATGCAGACTAACATTGTGACACGAGAATTTTATATATAAGATTTAGAACTGTACATACCTGGTATTGAAACAGAGAAATTAAAGAATGTCTGTCCTCTGGAACCAATATAGATGCAAATGCAGTCTTTTAGTATATCACTAGAAAATTCTTCATTGTCCTTATTATTAACAACTCTTCCAAAAAATGTATGGTTTGATTCATTTTTCATATCTATATAAGCAATGTACCCTGTTGGGTAGAGTTGGAACCAATGTTCAGCTAGTTCATCTGAAATCAAGCAATTTTGTATAATTTTATATATTTTGTTATGTAACAACAACTGGATGTAATGTTAAACTTTTTTGTATTCATACTTCTTTATAGTTCGCTTGTATACAATTTTGCACAGAATAAGATAAAAAAGTGATATAGGGAATATGCAAAAAAGTAATATTTTTGTTGTTGTTATTTTTTCAAATACCTCCAATAACTAATAATTATATTACCTTTCAAATGTTCAAAACCACAATCATAGAAAAGGCATATATCAGTTTGTGAAGCCAAGTTGATATCTTGTTTCAGAGTGTTTAATGTTTTGGACACATCCAAAGGGGTCTCATTCAGCACTAAATATACTGGAATGTTGGATTTACTGAAGCAGGTGTGTCCATAGTGTATTATGGCATCACTTTGTACATGCATAGCAGCAACAGCATCTACACAACAACTGAAAAAACATATTAGTTTACATATATACAATATGAACAATTTTCATATATCTATTTGAATAATATTACCTTGCATAAGATGTATCACCCAATATGTAAAGATCAGCAGTGGTCTCTTTCTTCAATTCCTCATAAATGCTAGCGCTTAATCCAAGTAATTCATCAGGAAATTGTAAGCACACCTGAAGAACAATTTTACATCAATATTAATCAATACAAGTTACAATACATTTCATAAGCCTTAATAATGTTGTGTATGGATATAACCTTTGTATAATTATGCTCGTTAATCCATTTACAAGTCTCACTTATGTGGTATTGTGTATTTATGTCCGTAAAATCATTATTTATGTTTGGGAGCTCTAATTCTCGCTCTATACACAATTGTGCATCGGTAGTAAAATTAGACATGATAAATACTTGCACTAATATTTAAAATTTAATTTACGTTTTATTGTACACGATTAAAACTGGATTTAAAATAAAAACATGTATTTTGAGACTGGGGATATCTCATTTGAGTTGCAACTTGCAACTGACAATGGTCAATGTCGTCAGTCTGACAATTATTGACATTGATGAGGGAAATATAGACAACATATTTTTCTCTTGCTCTCTAAACGATCATTCTTCCTTTTATAATTCATTAATTTCTTCAAATGTTCCTCTTCCTACTCGTATGTCATATCTATTTATGTATCCTAAAAAATATTATAATAATATATCTACTTTTATATTTAAGAATAACGTCAAATTGTAATGTTTTTTAGTTTCTATTTAATCTATTTAGTTTATGTAAATAATATGTAATATTATAATGTAACTTGTATTAATTTTGGCCTAACTCTTCTGATCACCTTGAAAAATATCGTACTATCATATTTTCCCGTGTATGGATTCCCTACCTTTTACTTGACACTGGCAAATAGTTTTAGCTTCTTGCCATAACAGAAAAAAAAAAAAAAAAAAAAAAAATTATTGACATTGACTTTTATAATTTGACAGAATGAAGATAAAGAAATAATGCAAAAACCAACAGATAAAATGAAAATATCACAATTATTTTGCGTTGAAGGTACAAAGATTAGAGAATATCTAGGCTCTAGCTTGCTTTTGTATAATACAAAGTATTTTGCATAATTAATTATTAAATAGTACGGTCTATCCGCTATCGTATATCTCTATAATTATCTTCTGTGCGCGTGGTTGTTTCCCCCAAGAAGCATAAATCTAATACACTATAAGCTTCTTGGTTTCCCCCATTAGCTACTCTTAAATGGCTGGATGGATTATTGTGATTATAATGAAATATTTGACTTCAGGTTAAGCAACGGAGGGGGTTTAATATATGTATTATAATATTCATTTAGTACCGTTTCTTCACACAAAAAATATTATAAAAAAAAAATCCAAAAGTGCACGCCTCATAATTTTTTTTTAATAAATATTTATTAATTATTATTATTTTTGTTTATTTAATAACAATTAAACCACATCGAATCAGACCCTGAAAAATGAAAGGGTTCTATTCCTGAGCATACTCAAGCGTAAGAGAAAAAAAAAGACTCGATTAGTAAAGTATTTCGGTCGCTATCGTGTTAACAAGAAAAAGGATCCGCACATACAGACACACGGACGTCCAAGACAGAACTTTTTTAAACTGTTTTTTAACTAGTTTAAATAACAAAAATGACATCAAAAATATCATGAACGTTAAAAATAGTGTTTTTTCTTAATATGTGTGTGTATGTATTATCTTACAAGTGCAATGTATGATACATAAAGACATTTTAAGTTTGAAAAATCAGATGTTTTGCGCGAAGTGACAGTAGTACCCACCTCAACGCTTCGCTTATGAGGCGTGCAATATAAGGTATAGGTACTTTACCGGTGGTTTTATAATTTTCTATAATAATTCATTTGCACATCTCATTATTTCATACTATTCAGTTTGAATATTAAATAAAAGTCGTTTCTACATAAAACTGGTTTATTAAAGCATATAAAAAGTTTACATTATTTTAACTTTGGGTAGATACACTTCCACAAATACAACAGCTGTTTATTTTCATTTACTTGACTGTAAAAGAGAGTTACATTATGAAGGAACTAGAAAACTAGGTGGTTAGTTCTTAATTAATAAAATAATGTAAGTTGTAGGTAGGCTTAAACATAATCAATATTAAACAGCTTATTTTTGTAATCTTTCATCACTGATAGTTAAGGTATACTCTGGGTAGGCCCCTTTAACAAGTTTTGCAGCAATTTCATGGTCAGCTTTTCCATAACCTTGTGAATAGCCATAAATGTGAATCTTTTTATTATCTGGATCATGAGATATTCTTCCTCCACAAAACGGTTCACATTCAAGTGGGTCCAGTTTGGCTTTTACCTAAAACGTTGCAATTAATTTATATTTACAATATTTATAATGCTTATTAAAGGCAAATTACAATATTATATGCATTGTAGTTCCCTCTCTTTCTCTTTATAATAACAGCACACTCTATTTAATAAAGCATGCAGAAAAATAATTTGTAATTTTGTTAGGTGATCAAACCTTGACTAAGTCAATTCACCGTATACAAGGTTAATGTTGAATTGACCCATCCAAGTAGAATTTTGCTTATTTTTTTGTAAATATAATTTGACAGCATGAATTCTGTCGAATTATATTTTTAAATAACAATAATACAACACATGTTACCAATATATTTTCAGATTTACCTCATTATATATATCTGCATGATATTCGCATCTTTTATATCCTCTGACTATCGTTATTTCAGGCTCTTGACCATTTTTTCCCTCTTCGTAAACTTTTAACAAAATATATTTAAATTCACCACTAGGGTCTATATCCACTAATGGTACACTACTTAATGTAGTCATTCTTCTTAAGTGTTGAGAAAATACTAAAAAATATAAATAATTATACAAACAGGCACTGAATACCGGTAATCATTATGTTAGTTCAAGATCACTACATAGTATAAAACAAAGTCGCTTTCCCTGTCCCTATGTCCCTATGTCCCTATGTCCCTTTGTACGCTTAAATCTTTGAAACTACGCAACGGATTTTGATGCGGTTTTTTTTAATAGATAGAGTGATTCAAGAGGAAGGTTTATATGTATAATAAGATCCATTAAGTAGTGGAGAAGTACTGTTATTTTTGAGGTTTCTAATGTGATGTCGTAAAAAATTACATTTATTCCGCTTACATTGCAAACGCAGGCTGAACCTTACGAGTTTTATCAAAATAATGTACTAAGTATTATACACATTGAAAAGGTCTACAGAAAAGTCCGCGATGGTATATGTCTATCTCTTATGGATAACCCACAATAACTTTTTTTTGTCATTTACTTTTTACGACAAATAATGGCTAATTTTTGAAGCGATTTTAACCAATACAGCATTAATCCTTAACCAATTAAATACCATGGATACATTGTTCATTTAATATAGATCTATATGGCCCTTTACACCGTATGATTTAAGTGAATATTTTCGAAGATATTACAGATTTAAAAATTGCGGGACGTAGCGTTTGCGGCGGTACCGGCCGACCGCCCGGTGCGGGTCGCTATGTTTTCACAGTTTTTCTGTAGTGTATTTAGTATCAGCATTGCACCCGTGCGAAGCCGGGGCGGGTCGCTAGTTTTATAATATTACTTTGATAATTCTTTTCAGGCACAAAACCAACTCTCGCAACTGGATATACTATTTTAAGCAGCGCTACTGATTTAAGAATTCGTCGTAATTTAACTTTCATAAATTTAAATTACGTAGTAACTAATACATCTGTGAATTTAAAAAATTAAACGCAATTTCATAGGTATTTTGATTGGACTATTTTTTTTTTCTCTTTATGGCAAGAAGATGTGACTTTTTGCCAGTGTCAAGTATGTTTACAAGGCCAGCCCCCGCCAGCCCCCCTAGTCAAGTGGCTTTCTGTTAGCGTAGCGATCAATAGAATAGACTACGAATGTATGAGATTGACGTAAGCTGTAGAAACGTATCTACAGCTTACGTCAATCTCATACATTCGTAGTCTATCTACAGCCTACGTTAAGGGTAAGGAAGCAGGCATGACGACAGTATCCATAAATGATCGTATTAGTGTTTTTAAGGGAAAATGTACAATAAATAAATTTGTAGCGACGACAAGCCAATTTATGAGTTATCGAATTTCAAGTGTAGCGCTAAGAAAGTTCACACGGTAACTCGTATATAAACAGTTCGTGCGCTATGCACATTGCACAATGCACAGACAGTTACGGGTGTGGTTACGGGCTTGTCGGGACGCGGGTTGGTCGCATAGGTCGAATATTAATTACATACGAATATATATATGTAGTTAACGAAATATAACCTTTGCGTAGTTATTCATCTTTCATTACACCCGCACATAACAAGCCCCTACATTGGTGACCCCGACGAAAAGTGAACATTATTATAGTGAATTGCATAGATTTCGTTTGTGTGATTATTTAATTTATTGATTAAATAAAAATTTAATTCAAAATGAATCCGGCAGTTCCAATTAGAGCGGATGAGAGTGAAAATGCTCTCGCGCAGATCACTGTGTCGAGTAGAATTCCAGACTTGAAAGAATCACCACGACTTTGGTTCGCGCAGTTTGAAGCAGTGGTGGCGAATCAGAAGCTGGCGGACGAATCGAAATATAACCTGGTGGTAGCGAAATTAAGTCGCGAACACGTTGAGCAGGTTAGCGACATTGTATTAACACCACCCGATACAAAGAAGTACGAAGCATTGAAAACACGGTTGCTCGTAGTATATGAAGAATCGGAAGTGCGTCAGGTCCAAAAATTATTAAAAGAGCTTGAGTTGGGCGAACAGAAGCCTTCTCAACTTTTACGGCGTATGCGAGACCTGGCTCGGAAAAAATTCTCGGACGAAACACTGACGATGCTGTGGATGGGACATTTACCCGCAGCTGTGCAAGCAGTCCTCACAGTTAGCGAATTAAAAGATTTAGAAAAAAAAAAATGGTTGCCTGTAAAGTCGGTTTTACGGGCGAAGATTTTACGTGACAACGTCTTTTTCTCGATCATAGTTGAGTGGGAGAGAGACGCAAGGCATTCGGCGGGCCTCTCTCTCGTTCGGTGACTCATCGTAACGTTACCGAGCGTTACACTTTTTCATAAGTGACTCCCAGTCGCAACCTAATTTAAGACGTTGTCACGTCAAAATTAGCTAACATGGCGGATAAAGTTTGTGACATATCACACTAGCGGATTGCGAGCGGTTTCAAAGCGGAGCGGGTGCGCAACGAATACGTTGCGGTTGCGCAGCGAATTCGTTGCGGACGCGTGGCAGATGCGCAACGTTTACGTCGCAGTCATGTACACTCATTAACAAAATGGAATCCGTGCTGGTTGTTACTTATAACTTGTGATAGTATAATAATTATGAGATCATTATTTTTTACGAGTTTCATAACATGTTAATGTTTAGGGTATTGTTTTATCTATTAAATCTTGGTCGAAATGCAATCAGATAACTTAATTGCTCATTAAGAAAGTTCATTAGTGAAATAAATGTTAAAGCTCCTTAACTAAAACAGGGCTATCTTATTATTAGATAAATAGCAGTGAATAGAAAATTTTATCAAGCAACCAGCAACTCACTATCACTTTGCTCATAATTAGGTTCACAAAATCTCTTTATAACATACGTTGCTATGGGAGAGATTATACTGGTCAGTCGTTACATACTTTTGGAATGTATGGTACATTCTAAAAGTCCTAGTAATTCAATTTTATAGCACCTTTTTTTAACAACTCCAGTTGTTATTACATCTTTAGTTAACTGTTAAGTAAGTGCATTTCCACAGTACGGTTAAAAAATTGAGTGCTACAGAAACGATGGAAATATTGAATGGAAGTTAGGCAAGGCGGAAGGGCTGGCTTTTGTGCGAGAGTATACAAAATGACGCGTCCGCAACGAATTCGCTGCGCAACCGCGGCGTGTTCGTTGCGCGCCCGCAACGTATTCGTTGCGCACCCGCTCCGCTTTGAAACCGCTCGCAATCCGCTAGTGTGATATGGCACTTGTAGCTCGGAGCAATTAACAAGCCTGGAGAAGTAACAATTAATTGAACAATATAGTCCGGGATACATCGCCCATTTTTGCAAGTGATTACTATCAAGCTAATTTTTCGTGAGTAGCTTTATTTTGATGAGATGACCAATAATTTCATGTACGAAACTCTCGATTGTGGTAGCTTACAGAGGTTACAAGGATAAAATTTTTTGATTTGACGGTTCTCAAATATTTATTACGCAATTTGTAGGACAATATGTCTGTTGAATTATATAAGTATTAAATAAGTGAAAATAAAAGAATCTGCTGGTTAGTAATCATTTATGATGACTTCGTTATCGATACACATTGGAAAGGGGGACTCTTTGATCAAACCATAGATTTTGTAGGACAAATATTTTTTCGAATAATTTAGATAATTATCTTGAGATTGAGCAAAAAAAAAACATTCAGTTAGTAATTAATATTTGAGAACCATCAAATCAAAATATTTTATCCTTGTTTCCTCTGGTAGCTACCACAATCGAGAGTTTCGTACATGAAATTATTGGGTATCTCATCAAAATAAAGCTACTCACGAAAAATTAGCTTGATAGTAATCACTTGCAAAAATGGGCGATGTATCCCGGACTAATAACGCACTAGTTTGGCCTTTTTAGCTTATGGCAAAATGTCATGCGAAAAAAGAGGACAGATATATGTCAGTTCGACAGTTTGAAATGACATGTAGCCATTACAATTTGTTTTGATCACCAGTCTGGTGATCATCGCTTGGTTATTTTACTTATCTTTTTTGAAGTGAAAAACGAGTGTTTTAGTTTAATTTATTATTTTATGAAAAGACAATTGACTAAAGATAATATGGCTTGTATTGCTTACGGCTGTAAAAGCCGTAGTAATGTGAAATCGGACGAAGATAGAAATTTGTCATTTCACAGGTTAGTGTTTTGATCATTTTTTTTGTTAATTGTATTATAAATAAGTTAATTAACCTTATTTTCTTAATCATCTATGTTTTATCTAACCGTAATCATTGAAATGAAATCATAATCAGCTTAGTTTTTAGAAAAAATGCAAAATATAACTTCCATAGTGTTGTGCAATTATCGATACTTGAGTAGGAACGAAGTACTTCATTGATAATGACTGCTTTAGGTTAGGAGAAAAAAAAAGGTATTTAAGTATGGATTTTATTGTTATTTGCAGGTTTCTGGCTTGAGAACAATTAAAAGATGTTTGGGTTAAAGCTATAGCACAGGAAAAATTGGAAGCCTTCAAAAAATTCTCGGCCTTGTTCAAATCATTTCGAATCAGACGGGAAGAATAGTAAAGTGCTTTGCAGAGATGCTGTGCCACAAGTTCAAGGTGGCATCTATTTTAAATAATAAATATTGTAATTTGGTAATTAAGTATCGAAATTAAAAGGTTGTAAAAAAAATAAATGTTTATTTGTTTTATTTGAAGCAATTTATTTTAAACTTGTACCAATTTTTTCCTGTGGGAATGAGTTATTTTCCTGCGGTAAATTGTAGCCTATAATATGTTATTCTGATGTTTAAACTATATAATTATGAAGTTCCATAAAAACTCATTCAGTAGTTTTTACGTGAAAGAGTATCAAAATATGTCCATTCTTATATATTTTTGCTTTTGACTGACTATTGATTTGTAAAAAGATCAACCAGGTGGAAGTCAGATTCGCGCACGAAGGGTTCCGTATAATTCTATGAATGAATCTATGAAAACAGGAAAAAATACGTACCTTTTTACGAAACCATAAAAACAACCTACCATAAAAAAAACCCAACCGAAATACCTCATAATATTTTTTTATAAATACCACTACCATACAATGCAAGGCAGTCAATACGCATCGTAAATGAATAATTCCAAATTAAACGAATCTTAAAATTTGGAATTACCTATCCATAATTCAAAATTAAACGAATCTTAAATTATCTTCAAGCAATTTATAACTTAATTTTTTTATTTATCGATATTTTAGTATTCGATAAAGTAAAGGCAAGCACTACCTTTTTAGAACAAAAAGTGGCTACATGTGGATTTGAATGCCAAGCAGATAACAGTGTGTTGTCTCTTTCTATCGCATTAATTAGGGTATTGAATAAAAGAGAGCCACTATATAAGAAACGTTCAATTAATTGTTACTTCTCCAGGCTTGTTAATTGCTCCGAGAGTTATAGAAACTAATATAATATAGGTAGGTATATGTAGTTAACGAAATATAACCTTTGCGTAGTTATTCATCTTTCATTACACCCGCACATAACAAGCCCCTACAAATTCAATATAGTGACTTAGAAATCTTAAAAACATTAAGATTAATGAGATTATGAAGAAAATAAAACATTGAAATTCTGCAGTTGGCCATTTTGACTAAAACACGCGTGACGTCACGCTTAAGTAAACAACTCACGTCAGATGTGTTATGTTGTTATGAATATGTTGAGAATACGCATTTTTATTTATTTTCTATTGTTTCACGTATGCTTTATCGACTCAGAACAGAAATATAATTGCGAATTCACGAATACGTGATTCGGGGTTCTCCGCGCCAACTTTATACAATCATTTCTTATTATTTCTCGCTTGAAATAATTACTAACACATTTTTTTTGCCTCGGGGTAGCCTAATTCCCTAGAGGCCGCGTCCCCAGGTGGCGGATAGGGGAACGCCCTGTGTTCATCCATAGGGTAGAGGTGAATCCTCCGCGGACCACAAGGCCGGAGAAGGTAAACTCCGTTATAAAAACCTAGGTTGGAGAGCCGAAATCAATACTCCTGGGAGTGGTATGTGAGCAGTGCTCTCAGTACTTGGCTGGGGACGATGAGGACGACGTGCGCCAAAAGGGCCCAGTACAAGATAGTGGTTGGCGGGATTAACCGGCAGGCATTCTGCAAACTTAGTGGAGAGGAGAGAAGAAAGATGGAGGCAAAATTAAAAAACAAACTACCCCAGGAGGGTACCGGTATTTCCGGAGAATCCCTCCCCGAGCAACCCTCGGGCAGCCCCTCGTATTCTGGGGGGGGGCAACATTTTGCCAGCACCTTTGACTGAAAACTGCACAGGAACGGGTCACCAGGTTCCTGCGACAGCAAATGCTACTGGTAACAAGAAACTCGTGCAGCAGGCTTTCCCTCCGAGCCTCTTTATTCAGAGACCATGCATAGTTACAAACCAAAGAGATATGATGAACGATACTAACAATAAGACCCTAACACAACAAATATTCCACAAAGGTATGTTTGAAACTAGATCCAGAACATTATCTCTTGGAGACTATCCAAACACGGATCCTAATCAAAGTTCGCAAATCATACTTACTGAACCAAGTGATGGAAGTGAACATGACAACTGGAAAGAAGTTACAAGAAAAAAGAGGCCAAACTCAAGTCCTGAAAACAATGGAGCCCAAAAGCAAACCAAATTAGACTCATATTGGCTATCTCATAGCCATCAAACACCTACAACAAACAGATTCTCCAGCTTAGAAGTTGATAACGAGCAGGCAGAAAATAATAATACTCCTTCTAATAAGACCAATAAACCACCACCAATATTTGTTGACAAAGTTGAAAATATTCAACCCCTTTTAAAGACTCTTAATGAACATGTGCACGATATGTTCACCCTAAAAGTTCTCACTAACAATCAAGTTAAAATACAACCTAAAGACTCTGAGACTTATAGAACTATTGTTCACCAATTAGAACTTAGAAATACAGAGTTTTTTACATACAAACCTAAGAACGAACGGGGTTTTAAAGTGGTACTTAAGAAGATGCATCCTTCAGCAGACCCAGAGGATATTAAAGAGGCTCTGGAAGACATAGGGCACACCAGCACAAACATATGGAATATCAAGCAAAAAGTGACAAAGAAACCATTACCACTGTTCATAATTGAACTAAAAACTAAACCCAACAACAAGCACATTTATGAAGTAAAAACCCTAATGAACTGCATCGTATCTTTTGAACCTCCCCGGCCGAAACGCGAGCTTCCACAATGCGCAAAATGCCAACAATACGGACACACCAAAACCTACTGTCGCCGTAGCCCTAAATGTATTAAATGCGCTGGTGATCACCTCTCCAGCGATTGTTTAAGGAAAACCAGATCAGACAGTGTCAAATGTGTCCTTTGTGATGGTAACCATCCAGCAAATTACAAAGGCTGTAAAATTTATCGTGAACTCCAAAACCTCAAGTTTCCTAAGACCGCAGAACGCAGGAAAACCTACTTATCTACCAAAGATTCGAATGCCACTAGAGAAAGTCACATCTCTTTAAATAAAGAAAAGCTATATCACCCATATTCATACAAAGATGCTGTAACCAATAAACCGCAATCGGCGAACTTAACAACAGAAGCTACAACACTCAGTATTCAGTAATCAAAACGATATTCATGAAATAATGAGTCTGATGAAACAAATGATGCAACAACTTACTACACTGACAAACCTTATAATAGCCCTAACAACCAAGCTGTCACCTTCGACTGCTTGAAAATCGCCCTATGGAATGCCAATGGGCTGTCACAACATACCCTTGAGGTTAAGGCATATCTCGAGACACAAAAGATAGACATATTATTGATCACAGAAACACACTTTACGAAGAAAAGTCATTTCAGCATCCCAAATTACAAAATATACCATACAATGCACCCTGACGGTACCGCACATGGAGGAAGTGCGGTGCTCATAAGACAGAATATTAAACACCATGAAATAATTCATTACTGCACTGAACAAATTCAAGCAACTAATGTCGTTATTGAAGATTGGGTTGGACCATTCACAATATCTGCAGTTTATAGTCCACCTAAACATCAATTAAAATGTGAAGACTACGAAAAGTTCTTCTCCTCTTTTGATACCAGATTTATCGCTGGTGGCGATTATAATGCCAAGCATCAATATTGGGGTTCGCGTACAATAACAACTAAAGGCAGGCAACTATTAATGGCTATAGATAAATTAAAACTCGGCGTTGTTTCAGCTGGTAAGCCAACCTACTGGCCTACGGATAGTAGTAAAATACCAGATCTGCTAGACTTTTATGTAATAAGAGGGTTATCACCTAAGTTTATTACCTGTAAAACAAGCACAGATTTATCCTCTGATCACTCTCCTGTGGAAATAACACTAAAGCCGCGTATAAACTAAGCGCGGCAAACCATCGAACATAGGCGCGCGCGGCGGCCGCGCACTATGTAGACGGGATCGCCGCGCGCGGCGACGCGAACATTGCCGCGCTCGAACGTGCCGCGGGGCGATCCGCTCACTGTCGGTTTTTGAGACCGCATCAAAGGAGCTTCAGGCGTTCGCTCGCGCGCCGTGTGGACGGTTTGTAGTTTTGGTGATTCGGCTCGCGCGGCGTATACGTAAAAATGGACAACGAAAAGTGCCGTTTACTAATACAATTGTATGGCGCTAATGAATTTTTGTGGAACAGCAAATCCTCCCAATACCACAATAAATCGCTGAGGTATGATGCGTGGGTAGAAATCAGTAAGAAAATGGATATACCTATTCCTGACTTGAAAAGAAAATGACTACACTTTTGGCGTCCTACAGAAGAGATGTTCGTGATGGATCGCCTGCCGCGCGCGGCAACTACGTTCAACTTAAAATATATCTACATATTGGCTCGCGCAGCAAATGAACGTCAACTCTGGTCGAACATTGGCTCGCGCGGCTGCCGCGCTTAATTTATACGCACCTTAAGAAGGTCAATAGCAGAAACACCGAAGCCATGCAGATTACACTCAAATAGAACTAATTGGGAACTATTTAGGCAGCTCGTAGCAGAAAAGCTGGAATTAAATATTCAATTAAAATCTAACCCTGACATAGTAGAAGCTGTTGAACACTTCAATAACTGTATCCAACAGTCTGCTTGGTACGCTACTCCATCTGTCGGAGAATCTCTTCGTAAAGAGACTTGCCCTAAATCTGTTCGAGAGTTATTGGCAGAAAAACGTAAAGCCCGGAAACGATGGCAAAGTACGGGTTTCCCTGTGGATAAAAAGCACTTGAATTACCTACAAATGAAACTCAAAACAGTTCTTCATAATATAGATAACCAAAACATCCAGACATCGCTAGAAAGAATGGACGCTACAGCAGAAACAAACTTTTCTCTATGGAAAGCCTCAAAGAAACTTAAACAACCTGTTTCAAGCAATCCCCCGATACGAAAAGGTAACACTGAATGGGCTTCTAGTGACGCACAAAAAGCGGATACATTTGCTGAACATCTTGAGAAAGTCTTCACACCCAATCCAGATATGGGCTCTTTAAAAACCCAAGAAGTCGCCCTATTATTAAATCAAAGTATCAAAGTTTCTAGTCCTCCCATGAAAAAGGTCACTATAAATGAAGTAAGAACAGTCATAAAAAACCTAGATTCTAATAAAGCCCCAGGATACGATCTAATAACAGGAAAAATCCTTAAGGAACTTCCAAAGGAAGGCATCAAATTTCTAACATTCCTGTACAATGCTATCATACAAAGTAGTGCGTTTCCACCTCAGTGGAAAGTAGCTCAGGTTATCATGATTGCCAAACCAGGGAAAAATCCCGTTGAGGCCCAATCATACAGACCTATAAGCCTACTTCCTATACCATCCAAGATATTGGAAATTCTTATCCTTCGTAGATTGACCCCAATTATCTCTGAGAAGAAACTTCTGCCTGATCATCAGTTCGGATTTCGCCAAAGACATGGGACTATAGAACAAGTACACCGATTAGTGGAACATATAAACGAAACCTACGAAAAAAAAAAGTACTGTACTGCTGCCTTCCTAGACATATCCCAAGCCTTTGACCGCGTGTGGCATGATGGATTACTATTTAAAGTAAAAAAAAATCTTTCTTCTAACTTCTACAGCCTCATCAAGTCATACTTGAGTGATAGATACTTTTTTGTAAAACAGGCGGAAGAAACAACGGAACTAAAAAGCATCCAAGCCGGAGTTCCACAAGGTAGTGTTATGGGTCCTACTCTTTACCTACTATTTACTGCGGACCTCCCTTCGATCGATGGAGTAATCACTGGAACATTTGCAGACGATACAGCAATCTTAGTATCAGATAACTCACCAGCTGTTGCTTCACACAAGCTCCAATCCAGCCTCGACCAAATATCTCAATGGCTCAAAGACTGGCGTATTAGAGCAAATGAGAGTAAATCCGTTCAGGTAACTTTCACCTATAAAAAAGAGACATGCCCACCTGTCACTCTTAACGGCAGAGAACTTCCACAACACGACCACGTAAGGTATCTTGGAATATATCTGGACAGACGTCTAACGTGGAAGAAGCACATCTTCACAAAACGACTGGCAATGAGTCAAAAACTACGCACATTGTTCTGGCTCCTAAACAGAAAATCGTCCCTTTCCTTAGATAATAAACTGTTACTATACAAATGTATTATAAAGCCTATATATGGACATATGGCCTGCAGCTATGGGGATCAGCAGCAAAGTCTAATGTGGATATAGTTCAAAGATTTCAGTCAAAAATGCTAAGATTAGTAACAGGTGCACCTTGGTATGTGTCCAACGATAGATTGCACCACGACCTCTGCATAAGCACGGTTAAGGAAGAAATAGTTGAGAGAACTAAATCATATAAAGAGCGTATTAAACACCACCCAAACCAGCTGGCTGTAAACCTTATGAACGCCCACACAACCACCAGGAGACTCAAAAGAAGGATACCTCAGGATTTGATATAAAAAAAAAAATAAAAAAGTCAATAAATTAAACAAGATATAATCACCAATAAACGGAGTAGTCACTGGACGACTTCCGTACGAAACAACCTTAAAATTCTTAAAAAATCGCTGAATATCTGAAAATTGATAGATTGCGATGATGAAGAACAAAAAAAAAAAAAAAAAAATTTTTGAGCATTATTTTTATGTGGATTCACACTGCAATACTGAACACCACTCATAAACTTTGAAATTCGTTTCTATAACACATATTAAATAAATATTTTTCTAATTTTCTTCGCAATGCGTACAAATAATTACGTATTTACTAAAGAGTGACGTCACGCCTACGCCATGACACTTGCGAGCTGTTTTGGCACAGTTAATAATTTATATTTTTTGAAAAATGGCTTTTATCTTCGTTAAATTTAAGTATATTACCGAAATATAGGATTTTTCTTGTATAGTAAACGTATACACACATTATGGAAGAGGATTTCAAAATCTTTCGTCATGCCTAATTCACGGTAAGGAATAAGGTGAGGAGATTTGGATTTAAGTCAGAGGAGTTGGGAAATATTTATATATATATAGGTTGATAAGACGGGTTGTAGCATCAGTTAATTTTTGATCAGTTAGCAATTGTTGATCAAAACAGTTTTTGTTGATCTAATGTATGATTCGGCATACAAATGTGGCTCCAATTTGATCAACAATTGCTGACCCTCTAGTGACACAAATAAGAACTATTCATTGAACATTATACACGAGATACAAAACCACTGCATCCTTTGTTGATTTGATTGAAATGGACCAATCAGAGGTCACCTTTGCCATGATTGATTGGTTTTGTTATGCGCTGTTGTCACATCGCTTCGCATTTTGCACGCATCAGCACGCATATGTATTACGTGTGACAATGGAATATTTTGATGACATGGAGTATCTAATGATGGAGCTGGAAGGTGGCCATAGGAACTCCGTTATATTACGACATAATTATATCGAGTTTGGGCTTGTATGATTCGTCTCGATGTCAGTGTTCATTTTAAATAAAAGTCGTTTCTAAATAAAACTGGTTTATTAAAACATAAAAAGTTTACATTAGTTTAAGGGTGGATATAATTAACTTTGGGTAGATACACTTCCACAAATACAACAGGGCTGTTTATTTTCATTTACTTGACTGTAAAAGAGAGTTACATTAAGAAGGAACTAGAAAACTGGGTGGTTAGTTCTTAATTAATAAAATAATGTAAGTTGTAGGTAGGCATATACATAATCAATATTAAACAGCTTATTTTACATGTGCAATAACATATAGTGCAATCTTTAGTACCCTTCATCACTGATAGATATAGTATACTCTGGGTAGGCCCCTTTAACAAGTTTTGCAGCAATTTCATGGTCAGCTTTTCCATAACCTTGTGAATAGCCATAAATGTGAATCTTTTTATTATCTGGATCATGAGATATTCTTCCTCCGCCTAATGGTTCACAATCAAGTGGATGAAGTTTGGCTTGTACCTAAAAGGTTGAAATTAATTTAAAATGTTACAAAGTATGTAGAAAATGGTTTTGTAATTTTTATAGATGATCAAACCTCGGCTAAATCAATGTTAATCCATCAGGCCCCGGAATCACAGACACAATAGAAAATCTATTGTGTCGCGGTCGGATCTGGCCATTTGGGGCTCAATGGGTTAATGTTGAATTAAGCCATCTAAGCAGAATTTTACTTAATTTTTGTTTTGAAAATATAATTTGGCAGCATCAATGTGTGGTCTAAATTCTTATATAACAATAATACAACACATGTTACCAATATATTTTCAGTTTTACCTCATCATATATATCAGCATGATATTCGCATCTTTTATATCCTCTGACTATCGTTATTTCAGGCTCTTGACCATTTTGTCCTTCTTCATAAACTTTTAATAAAATATATTTAAATACACCACTAGGGTCTATGTCGACTAATGGTACACTACTTAATGAAGTCATTCTTCTTATGTGTTGAAAAAATACTAAAAAATATAAATAATTATACAAACAGGCTCTGAATACCGGTATTCATTAGGTTATGTACTTCAAGTTTTTCTAATTTTACTTTGATAGCTCTTTTCAGGAACAAAACCAACTCTCGCTACTGGATATACTACTTTCAGCAGCGCGACTGATTTAAGCATTCGTAGTAATTTAACTTCAATGTATTTTTATTTAACAAAATAACTATTTTTGATTCTAAAATTACACAATCTCATTTGATTGAAATTTGAAATAAATTATAAAAAAAATATCTGTCAAAATTAATGACATTAGTACATTACATTACACTGAATACGAGGGTTTTAGGGAAAAGTATGAGCAAATAGTTTAAAATTAGCTTAAAACTAACTATATAACTCTTTAAATACCCATCAAGTAATTTCGATGTATGCATTATATTATATACATATATACTTCCAGAATAATAAGTTATAACATTCATTCTGTAAATCAATTTATATTTTATTGTAATATTATTGCATTTTCAAATATCCTTGACACCGTGACGCCTACAGGCTACAACTAAAAAAAACTTTATTTCGTATTTGACATTTGTCATTTTAGAGCTATAGCCTATAGGTTGTGTGTGAATTATAAATAAAATTGAAATTTGATATTTCATATTTTGTTATTAAACAAACATGAATTCGGGAACGAATAAAATAGATTCTAACTTAACAGGTAAGTCACATCAGCACCATTTATATATCTTTGTATCAATATTTCCTTTAATGTTTGTTCTACAGATGCGAAGACTTCATTTGTATACAGCCTACACATCTTTATTTTAACCTTGTATTTTGGTAGTATGTATTTTAATACATTTTGAAATACACAGACATCGTTCAAATATTATATCATTTGTGTTACAGCAATAGGTTAACATACATTTATGTTTTAGGTTTGTGGGTGAATTTTTTCACTGCTGCAGGGATTCCTTCGGAAGTGGCAGCAACATACGCCCTTACCTTTACAGAAAATAGAATACAGAATGATATGCTGCTAGATTTAAACAAAGAATATCTAAGAGACATGGGTATTGTGAGAATGGGGGACATCATAGCTATATTAAGGTGAGATTTGAGTTTTACTGATGGATTGTCAGGAATTTTAGTTTTTGTATCATACAAAACCTATTGAATATATTTCTATGTAGCTTCTTGATCCTATTTCATAAACATTATACTAAAAATTTAAGATTAAATACCTTAATTCTATTATTTATTGTCAGACATGCAAAACAAGTCCATGAGAACAATGCAAGAGATAAAGTTCTGAACACCACTACAGTTACAAACAAGGTCCCTGTGGCTGCAGTGACTGGACGCGCAACGGTCACACAGCCTTCATCACGTGAGTTATCATCACTACATAGTATAAAACAAAGTCGCTTTCTCTGTCCCTATGTCCCTATGTCCCTTTGTACTCTTAAATCTTTGAAACTACGCAACGGATTTTGATGCGGTTTTTTTTAATAGATAGAGTGATTCAAGAGGAAGGTTTATATGTATAATAACATCCATTAAATAGTGGAGAAGTACTGTTATTTTTGAGGTTTCTAATGTGATGTCGAAAATAATTACATTTTTTCCGCTTACATTGCAAACGCAGGCTGAACCCTATGAGTTTTATCAAAATAATGTACTAAGTATTGTACACATTGAAAAGGTCTACAGAAAAGTCCGTGATGGTATATGTCTATCTCTTATGGATAACCCACAATAACTTTTTTTGTCATTTACTTTTTACGACAAATAATGGTTGATTTTCGAAGCGATTTTAACCAATACAGCATTAATCCTTAACCCAGGGCTTCCCAAACTGTGCGTCGCGACGCCCTAGGGCGTCGTAGGGCTAGTTTGACGACATTGTCCCAGGGGCGTCGCTTGTCGACACAACCAAATCGAGTGAGCGCTGAGCACGCACATTTTGTCATTCATACATCCCGGTACATCCCGGGCAGCGAGCGTTGTCGACCTCCCTTTTGTTTTGTTTAATTACGCACGCGGAATTTTAATAATAATTTGACAATGGATATTATTCAAAAAAAATAGAAAACGAAGTGAAGAATTGGACGAGAGCAGTAATGTTACTTTAAATAAACGGAAGAAATATAGGAAATATGACGACCAATATTTGAATTTCGGATTTACCTAAAGATTTTTGGATTTTCTAAAGGGGATGTAGAACTACCTCAATGTGTTATTTGTCACAAAGTGTTGGCAGCCGAAAGTATGCTTCCTAATAAACTAAAACGGCATTTGGAATCAACTAACAGTCATTTACAAGGTAAGCCGAGAGACTTTTTTGTAAGAAATTTGCGAAAACTGAAACATAAGTCCACGGCTTTGATTTCAAGAGCATCAGTTCCTACTAAAGCTTTACTCGCCTCTTAGATACACGGTAGCTCACCGTGTTGCCAAATGTAAGAAACCACACACGATTGCTGAGGAATTGATTTTACCTGCAGCGGTTAATATGGTATCAGTGATGATTAGAGAATCGGCAGCTAAAGAAATAAAAAATGTACCTCTTTCAAATAATACGATGAGTCGCCGTGTTCACGACTTAGCAGAAGATATTAATGAGCAAATTGTGGGAAACCTTTCCGGTTTATTTGCCATTCAATTATATGAGGCGACTGATAGTACTAAAATTGCTTAGAATTTTTGGGGGCTGGGTTGAGGGGCGTCGTAGAAAAATGGTAAAATCCCAAGGGCGTCACAGTACAAATAAGTTTGGGAAGCCCTGCCTTAACCAATTAAATACCTTGAATACATTGTTCATTAAATATAGATCTATATGGCCCTTTACACCGTATGATTTAAGTGAATATTTTCGAAGATATTACAAATTTAAAAATTGCGGGACGTAGCGTTTGCGGCGGTACCGGCCGGCCGCCATTGCACCCGTGCGAAGCCGGGGCGGGTCGCTAGTTATTTATATTTCCAAGTATACATTCTCAGTTTTGGTTGGCTTATCTGACAGATAAAATGGCAGTCACATAAGAAATATATAAAAAATATCAGCATATTGATATTTAACTTGCAGCCAGAAAATGTATTGTCAATTAAAAGAACATTTAACTAAAATAAAAAGTAAATAATATTTTATTGAACATTACTGTATGTTCTTTTTAAGCTGCCAGTCGTATCCTGGAACATTACACTCGCAATCCATCTCGAGACACTTCCCCTGTGACAGTTGTGCAGCAGAAAAGGAAATCAAATGAAATGGAGTAAGTTAAATATTCAATCATCTGTTAATACTATAAGTAAGATAAAGGTTTTTTTACATAATATACTTAATTGAAAATTTAATGACAAATTGCAATCAGTGCTGCCAGGTGACATGGTAACCGTGATGCACAAAATACAGACGAATAAGTAACTGAGGCAGCTTTTTTTCGGGTTATTACAAGATTTGTAAAAAGTTGTAGAACTAAATTTTGTTGGGATTGATGTATTAAAGCTGCCTGCAAGGGGATAATATTTTATTAAGTTATCTTACGATTTATTTTAATTTATCTTACAGCCCAGAAACAGACCTGAGTATCAAAAAGACGAGGCTCATCCGCTTCAGCGCCACAAAGCAGACACAAGCACTACCAACTAAAGAAGGTAAGATATTTTAACTTCCTGTGAAATTTAATTTATACATTTTTGAGCTTAAAAATCAAGTACAGTAGAACCTCGATAAGTTAAAGTCCAAGGGAAACACAAAATATTTTAAGTTATAGAGGTTTTAAGTTATCAAGGGTCTATCCATTTTTCACTGCTTCTATAGCTTTTAATTTATCAGCGTAGGTGAGGGTTGTTAGTTTTCTTTTTGGACTCATTTTAAGCCAGTTTTATCACACAGTAAGTAAATCGATGTTTCCAGGACAACGATCAAAAACTTATGATGCAAGTAAGTCATTGTCATAAAGCTAACCGCCGCAAAGCTTTGAAGAATTTCGATAAAGCAAACAATAGGTACTTAATGTATTGTTTACGTTAACAATACATAGTAAACACGTGCAAGCAATAAATACCGAAACCTTTTGATTTGACACTCTTTCAAAATGATTCATTCACAAACAATTTTATGTTATAGAGGTTGTGGAAAAATTTCTTAAAGTTACTGAGGGCCAATACAGAGATTATTTATTTAAGTTAAAGAGGTTCTACTGTAGTTAGCAAAATAGTCTGTATAAAGGTTATAATAATGTACTATTAGAAAATGAGTTGTGTTTTTTATGTTTTGCCAATATTGTCGAAAATGTTGGAAAACGAACAGTCAACACAAGAGTGAAACCAATAATTAGACAGTAATTAGAAACTTTTCATGGACATGTAGTGCCAAAGGTTTATATTATTTACACAACAAAATTTACAAAAATGTCTTAACAATAAACATACGTCTGCAAAGCGAAGCCAGAGCTGATTATGTCACTTGGTTTGCTAGATAATAATAGAATAAAAAAAGGTAAAGCTCGTAAATTATAAGTTATGCGCTTCAATTTATATTTTTTTCTTAAGTTGAGTAATTAAAACTATAAAATATTAATTTATTTTGATTTACAGCACCACAAAGTAAGACAGTGTTCGCTCGACTCGGAACCTCTAGTCAGTTGGAAAGCAAACCAGTTCAAAAGGAGACGAATAAGCAAGTTTTTTCGCGCCTCGGTACCAAAGATAAACCAGACGTGGTTATACCCGTAGATAAAGATGCGCTAAAATACGAGGGTATTCTGAAAAGTCCGCCCATAGTGAAAAGAAGTTTTACAGTGACCACAACTAAGAATAATGTCAGGAAAATTGTCGTTGGACGCACAATGCGCGCGGATGAAACACCTGTCAGTGTAAAGGAAAAACTCGCCGTTCCTAAAGCAAAGTCGGTGAAATTCTCCAATCGTGTAGAATACAAAGAAATTGAAACCACCCAGAATCAAGTCAAACCCAAATTCACACCGGTATTTAATAAACCAGAAAGGAGGTTGTCTATCGCAGAAACAAATAATGTTAAAGCAAGGCTTGGTGTTAAAAATGATAAAGTTACCATCACAACTAATATTTTCAAGCGGCTAGGAGTGTGATGAATAAAATTATAAATATTTTTTTTTCACAACAAATTTTTGACCGGTCGATGTGGTGTCTATGGTAAGATTAAAAAAAAGAGGATTGCCTGCACCTAAAATAAATGTATCAAATGAAGAACAATTTATATAGGAAACCGCCCAAATAAATAATTATGTATACTGTGATATTATACATGACGCATCACGTATTTTTTTTATCTGTATATAGTAGTGATACATAATTAATCTTGGATGGTTGCAAGTTACAATAGTAAATTGTGAATTGTTTAAAAATTTGACCGGAGAATAGAGAAAAAATGAGTAGACATTTTCTTTGAAATATAAAATAAATTACATAATGGTTCTTAATAATAATAAGTTATCCTTAGTGTGTTTGGAATTTATTTTGTAGTATTTAAGTATTGTGAAACGTATGATTAAACTTGACATTTACTGTTTTTATAACTTGAAATGGTTGCTAATGAAAATGCATTTCTATTTTTAACATTGTTTATTAGGTAGACAAATTTTTTAATTATTTTTTCGAAGTGACATTTCTTTAGGCGCGTTGAGTAAAATTTCAAGGTCGCGTCATGGTAATACCGACATGGAGTATTGGTATTTTTGAATCGGGCTAAAGAATTTTCACTTCTGCCATCCATGCCTCGGCACACACTCTTTATTTTTCTTTACATCTTCCATCTCATTTTGAGGTGTATTATTGTATATAATATATAGGTTACCAGTTACCTACTATGTTAGTCGATGCATAAGAACATAAGAAAAATTGGCTGTATTTTGTTTGTATACTTAATTGTAGTTAATACCTTTGGTATATTTTTTTTCATACATGTAGTTTAATATTATATTTAAGTGACTGTCTGCGTTATATTATTTTGATCTGTATTAAGGTAAGGATGCAAGCAAGGTTATCTGTACAATATGTAAAACTATAAAATATGAACATATTTTCTAAAGTGCCTGTATTGTAATATGGTTGCGATATTTTAATAGTCATTTCAAGTAAGCTGAATGTTGAATGAATTCAAGTGTAAAGGAAAATGCTAAGAAAATGTGGAAATTCTGGTCTCTGAATGATTCGAATAGATGGTAAATCCAAAAATACTGTACTACTTTTAATATACTGGTAATAAATTAAGCAAAAAAGAAAATTGGATATATCAAAATTTATATTTTATTTAATTAATTATATTTTGGTTCTTATGCGGTATGTTCATTGTCACCACAGAGCAAGTAATATGATTGTCACAGATCGCTACAATGTGATGGTAGTATATACTAAAAAACTATTAGAATAACGAACCGTTCTATTTTTTTTAGTGTAAGTTTTTATTGTGTTTTCAATTTGTAAATATTATGTAGTTTTATAAAGAAATAAAGAAAGTTAAGACATTAATGGTATTTTTTTAGTATCGGAGTTCCTTCCATAAACGTTGATAATATAAATTGATTAATTACAATATTTAAAAGTGTATTTAAAAATAATAATGTTGTATAATCTTAGAGCGGCCGTACTCGGACAAACCGCGCAGTTGACGGCTTGAAGCGGTCGCGACGGCTCGAGCAGTCCGTGTCCGGCAGTGAATGAATGTCAATAGTTTACCGCGCGGTCGCGGCTTCAAGCCGTCCGCGTCGGTCTCAACTGCTTGGAGCGGTCCGTGTACGGCCGCCCTTTTAAAAAACGAAAAAAAAGTAAGTAATCAAAACATGTCTAAAAATATTTTTTTTTAATATTCTCTCACGTCATCAGTAGTCACTCAGACATTTGAGTAGCTTTGAAATTAAGGTATTTTTATTGTAAAAAAAAATTGGTTGTTTGTAAAGTAGGTTTACGATCGAGATGTTTATGTGATAACATAATGCAGTGGCAGCGCTCGAGATGAGACGGGAGATCGGTCCGTCTCTCTCTCGTTATACCTGCGATCGCGCTCGTGAGGTTTTGGTGTGACACAAGTTTCTGAACATGTCACCCGACTAAAACGATTTTAAAAACGTTATCACGTTAAAAAATTTGGTCATAACATTGGACTTACTAAGCTTTGCATAGTAATAGTCGAAAGTTTAAGTAGGTACAATAATCAAAATATTATTTATTTATGGATTTTAATTTATTACGTACCGTTTAGTATTTCGGATTTTTGGCGCCTAATCCTAAAACCTGTACTCTGTAGGTAGATTTGGAAGATATTTTAAAGATTGTGATTACTAAGAAAAAGTTTACAATTCATTCAATCGGGATTATATTGATCAAGAATTACTTACACAATAAAAGAAATATCTATCAATGAACTTTTTTCAAAAATCGCGCATATCGAAGTTCAGACTGATTATGCAACATCATTGTGTGTTGATTCTTTAGAATAATTGGAGTGGAAAGCTGTTCAGAGTTAAAGACTAACATTATCACTTTAATTATTTATTGACCAGTTTTAAAAATAATGCGGAAGAAAGGCTCTATTCAACAATTGTAGCGCTCTGTCCGCTGCTTGGTTGGTTCCAATTTCTACTTAATTTTAATTAAGTTTATTTTTTGTTTTTCTTATAAGTACTGTTTACGTAATGTATTCGTAGGTAAGACTTATAGTAAATTAGAAACTTTCAAACTGAATTTCAAATGACATATTTTTCATCTTTTCATCCTCATAAGACTCTTCTGCTTCAATAGTAATTATACACTTATCTTCATACCTGTAAATGATTAAAACATGATACAGTTAACAATTATTATAGAAATGACCCAATTAATTTATTTCCTGTAAACTTGACAATGGTGGTCACTATATTGTGGTATTTAAACCTGATACGAGGACTTTCTTCGGGCGGTGTCTGCGCACATTTGGTCACGGTCAGCGAGCAGGGTTCGCGGTCTAGCGAAAGTCGAGCCTAGTCAGCTAGAGCAGGTCGGGTTACTAAACCTATAAATAAAATATCTAGGCTTGGACACCTCATAAAAAAGAAAAAAATAGGCGCGAATCCTCCATTATTTTATTTGACAGCTGTCTTATCCAGGTGCCATCTGAATAAACTCCAAATATACCTACGATATTATAAAGAACCCGCACTCGGTCAGCGTGGTGGATTATGGCCTTAACCCTCATAGGAGACGACTGTCCCTGCAGTGGAAATGTATATATTATGTGCTGGTGAAGAAATAATAAATAGGTACCTACGATTTAAAAAGTTTAACATTCGAATAAATGATACCAATTTCTAATCTAGACTTATAATTCTGCTAAAACCTATGGCCTAATATTTCTTAAGATGCTTACTCAGAAAAAAGATTACTTCTGCAAATGTAAAAAGTGAAGCATTTCATAATTTAACGTTTTCAATCTATCTTTCATCATAAAGCACTTGCCATCACAAACTGACCTTCAATAAGATTTCAGTTATACCATAAAATTGATCAAGTTTGCTTATTATTTAAAGATATTCAAATTAAATATATTTTAAATTTAAAAGTTTATTTTGGACGAGCACGAGTACTTGAGTCCAAACATAACTCTATAACAACGATTAAGATAAATGCATACTCTAATATCATATTTTGTTTGCATTTGGTCTAATATCATGAGCAATTTTCTTTAGTTTTTTCCTAACAAATCCTGGGCGTATTGATCTATATCCATTTACTATAGTGGGAATTAAATCCCATTAAATATTGGTCAATTATTGATGGCAATTCGCAATGATCACCTACACCAACACAATACCATGAAGCTTGAAAATGATATAATATGCGCGGGAAAAGTAGATTGTTCGCGGTCTACGGTTCAGCAGTATTCGATATAAGTTTGCACGCCGGCCGCGCTGACGCAGTGCTTCTCTTACCCTCTTGGACGTAAGGTCGCCCGCAATGGGGACGAAGGTAAAAATTATACCATAAATTAATGAGTATTTTTAAATTCATAAATTTTATAAAGCAGATTGACCGTTGCAGGAAATATTTTTTTTAAGATTGTACACGCAGTTTCCATCTTATTTGTTTCTTTTGCTGTTCATTCAAAAAACTAATTTTATGAATTAAGTAATTTTTAGATAGTATGTGTGAAAATTTAAATATCATGATTGTCACTTATATTTAATATTTTATTTACAGGCCTTAATATTATTTGTGTGCTGGATGGTAGCAGATGCACAACCTGTGTCTTCAGAGAAAAACGTGAAAAATGCAGGAATCATAGACAATATTAGTGCTGAAAGTGTTTCGCGATTGTACCACAATGCCCCAGCCGGCGTTTACGCTAGTGCCACGCCATACGGAGCGTATTCCTTCCATGTGCCGTCCTTCGTCGCCCCAAAAAGTGCTTCAGGAAAAGAGGAAAGTGCCATCGTCCCGATAACGAATAGTTATTTGAAGGACTCGTACGGCAATCGATTTGTTGAGGCACCTCAAGCCTACAGATCTACTATTCCACAACAATTTGTGCAAATACAAAGTTTACCTGCACATTTGAGCCAACCTTTAGTTTCACCGACTGTGCAATTTAAACAGTCCACACCTCATTTCTTCTCACCAGGGCAGTACAATGTTCAAAACATACAAAGTGGGCTCCCTTCCAACGTTGGTCAATATAACGTGCAACAACCTATCGGATACACTAATGTACAAAGTTTTGCTCCTAATTCAGTTCTGTACCGTTCCAACCAAATTAGTCAGTTTCAACCGCAAGCGGCTAATCAGCAACTAAGTAATAATAGAAATATCTATTCGGGTGCTCTTACTGCCAACAATAATTATAAGATAAATAGTGAACCAAAGTTTCAACGATTACAAGAGGTTCCCCACGTTGCCTTCTTTTCTAATGAAAGACCAATTGCTAATCAACAAACGGCTCAAAGTGGACAATTACAACAATTGCAACAGCTACCGAAACAGACAACAGTAACAACAGTCGTTAATGGCAAAAAAATTGCTTTGAATTTGGTAACTAAACCACCTGTGCCTTTGTTAGATCTTAGCCTCCTTGAACCGTTGACGTTTGCAAATCCATTAGTGCCACAAGTTCAACATTTTTTGCCAAGAATAAATCAAGCAACTTACCATAAGCTGCCTAATCTCAATGTTGAACAAAACAAAAATAATCAAAATGAATTTCTCGTTCAGAACACAAAAACGTACAGTAGTGATGAAAAACCGAAAAATTCTTCACCAAAAAAGAAACAAAAGAAGGTAATTCAGAAACACCAAACTAATGAAGAAAAAGAAACACCTCCAAAGCCTTCGATATCAGTTAATGGTGTACCCAATGAGAGTCCAGAGTTTTCTTATGAAATTAATTCACCAAATTATAAAGAAACTTATACAGAAAAGAAAGTCAGCTATAATAAAGAAACTGAATCTGAACCCAAGACCTACAATTACGAAATGAAGACAGACAATAAACCAGTGCATTATAGCTACGAAAAAAATACACAGAAAAAACCAGTTCATGTAAGTTATGAGCATACCGAAGAGAAAGCACCAGTTCAATATAATTACGAAGAACAAACGCAAAAAGAGCCGGTGCATTATTCTTATGTGAAAAGTTCAAAGGAACCAGTGAGTCAAGTTCATTACGAAAATAAAAATCAAAATCCAAAACATCTTGTGTATGTGCTTAAACCTGATGAACAAGATCATAGTGACCAAGAAGAAAGGGTTCACCATCATCCCAGAGAAAACTCGAGTGAAAATTCAGAAGAATCGTATGAAGACAACAATCAAAAAGAAGAACATGACTCTCATGAAAGACCAAAAAATCATGGACATCACGTTCACATACATGTTGGATCTCCTAAAAATACTCATCACAATCCCGAACATAGACAAGTTCAATATTATCATACAAACAATCAAGAAGATCCAAATTTAGGACACAATCATAACACACCTCAATCCTTTGTAAAAGCGCATAAAGATGTCCCAATTCAACATGAGCAACAATATTTCCAGCCCATAGTGCCTGAGTATGAGGAAGATATAAGAATAGTTCCGGAACACAAGCCCCATGAAGCAATAAGAGTTGATCCTAATCAACATATACAAGTAAATAACAATTCTCCACCACGACCACAAAACCATCCGACTACTTATGATTATCAAGAATCATTGTATGCGTCAGCACCAATAGTAAAAGGTAAGCCTAAACAAGAAACAAGAAATGACGATGACTCTTCAGAAAACACAAACGAGGATAATGATGAAATACTTGCAAACATGTTTAAGGAACAAGAAAAAAACGAAGAAAACTTTGAAAAGAGTTACAAGGATGCTGCGTATGGTTTTGCGGCATATGATGCGCCACGAATGGATACTGAAAAAGAAATATATAATCCAGAATCTTACGGTGCCCCACGCTATTATTCTGAATACAATATAGCTAAGAACCCGTTCCAGCAGTATGAGGCCAACGGTGACGAATTTCCGAAATTTGCCCGATTAGATTACAAGGATACAAGAGACAAAATGCAAGAGGATTACTATCTCGACTATGCGGTTAGTAGGCCAGAAAGCCTCCGAGATAGATTCCGCAATAAGGAAGGATACTATAAGATGTTTAAAAATCAAAGACCTGATCACATTAGCCATGATGATGAAGATGAAAACAAAGAAAATGAAAAATACACTTCGAGGCCACAATACGAATACAACGAACCACAACAAAAACAAAAACAGCCTTATAGAAAACATAAAACAAATTCCGAAAACCATGAATATGATTATTCCAGTGATCAACCTCGAGATGCCTCCGCGCATGCCACTCGACCTCATTACAGGTATAAAACCAAAACGCAATTCGTAGAACCCCAGTTTCAATACGGTTTTGAACCAATATCGATACCCCAACTTTTAGATAGTGAATTAGCTGCTATGGCATCGAACGATAACCCTAAAAGTGAAAAACAGGGCGTGAGAAAAAAGATATACAAAGAAAATTTATTTATTAAGAAAACTAGCACGAAAGGTGCAAAGAAAAGTAGTTGATAGCGTTTATAATTTATTAGGCCAAAACCAATGTTAGATTTAAGTGTTATATTATTGTTAAAATAAAAAAAAATAAAATGAAAAAGCCTTTTTATTTGTAACGGAATCGTTGAAGCCTCTTACGCAAGAAATACTTTCCCTGTCGATACATTACGTGAGATTGATCTTTTTTGTAATTCTTTGAAATAGCCGTTTGTAAAAAAGCTACTCTTAACAAAGTCGCTGACCGTGGTAGTTGTAAAAACATCAATTTGGCATGCTTCTGCGCTCAGTTGTGACAACCTGAGCCAATCTTAGGAAATGTTTCCTAGGATGTTACTCAACAGTTAATTAAAATAACTGTGAACTAGAATATAAAAAATGTACTTAATAACATTTGAAAATTAGGTGGGATCAAGTTTTATTATTCGTCTAATTAATTTATTGCTGGATTTTTGCTCTCACTTTATTCATTATGTTTCAACTAGCTATCAAATCGTATTCTTATTTTCATGATTTTTCTTTGTTTCGAGTCTTACATATATGCTTCGTAACAGCAGCAGATCAAATTATTAATTATTGTTAGAGCTCAAAGGATTTCATTGTTATATTGTTCAGTTTAGGAGTGAATTTAAAAAGAGTAGGTTTTGAATGGTCTATGCCCTATGGTATGATATTATTAATAATCTAACTAATCTGTTTACTATGCTTTCATTACATATTAATAATATGTAATAGATTTAGATGTTGTATTTACTGTGTGGCTAGTGTCACCAATTCTTTAGATTCCCTGCTCGAATAAAAATGAGTACAATAAAAAACATACTACTTTCTGTACTGTGTATGTAAGAAATATACTGTCTCGTATGTCTGGTTAATATTTTTACTCGTACTATCCCTTTACTAGAAATTACTAAGAGAATCAAGTCTTATTTAACTAAACTTTTCACCTCAAGTAAGTGAAAAGCCCAGCCCATAAAAATCGATCAGTGATATTATACATGTCAGATTCATTTGATTTTTACTGTAATTTCCTTGGAAACTTTACTCTTCTTTTTTGTCGGTAGGTTAAAAATGAAACGATTTATAAATTTAAATTAGTCTTTATTATAAACAAAATACTGACATAAACTTACAGCTAAGAAACTTTACTAACTTACAAGAGGATCTATGAAAATAGTATTTTAAATTTGACTAGTTGTAATATTATGAAAACCACATTGAAATACAGTTTCTCAATAAATCACGTCTACTCCTTACAGAGATATTATTGAACTATGCAAGAATGGATAAAAGTCTATTTACTGATTTTTTTAACGCTTTGTTATCTCTGTTTTCTAGTATCCTCTGTGTCAATGTTAGGAATTTGATTCTTTCGGAATAATCTCCAAGTCATAACTACAGTGGCGGCACCAAGTGTGAAAGCTAATACGGCTAAAATCATCGCCGTGGTGGACAGAGCGTAATGATTAGTGTCAGCATATAAATCAGCCACCAACGCTACGGGCCTCAGAATTTTGACCACAGGCTCACAACCTGATTCTCTGACGTATTTCGCCCATGTTCTATTAGCATATGTGAGTTCTCTAGGTTTGGCAAACGGCCTTCGACCTGGCACTGTTTTATTTGCTGTGATTGTTATGTTCCGAAGTTCATTGTAACGGCAGTACAGATTTCTCTTCTTTTTATTACCCTTCACTATTATATCTTTTTCAGCGCTCTTGGCTCCGATTAAAACGTCTAGGTCGCCTTTAATCATGTTTGCCCAGTCCCACATTTCGGCGATTTTGCAACCACAGATGAACGGATTCCCGATAAGATTAAGCGAATGGAGCTTCGGATTATTCGAGAATAACTGTGGATCAATTGTTGTCAAATTGTTGTTGCTAAGGTTGATTTTCTCTAAATGGTGTAGCCTTTCCAAAAACGCTAAGCTTCCTTCTTCCGATTTTATCTTATTACCGGCCAAGTTCAAGTCGGTTATATTCTCAGTATTTTTAAAAGCGTCAGGATTTAATGAGGTTATGTTGCTATTACTAAGATCGAGAACAGTCACTTGTGATAATTGTTTTGGGAAGAGCGGACCAGATGCAGGAATAATAAGTGGATTACCACCGAGTTTCATTTCTCGCAAATCCATGTATGTAAGATTTTTAAAGAAGGCATTTGCGTTCAGTGGCCTTTTTAAACCGCAAAACTCTAGCTCCAAAGTAGTAAGTTGTGTTAAATTACCAAAAAGTCCGGCCTCTAGTGACAGCAAGTCATTACCTGATAGAACTAATCGTTTCATAGAAGTCATATGGGAAAAAGTTTCAGGTCCAACATATGACAGATTACTGTATCCCATATTAAGGTACTCCAATTTGTCCAGTGGAGCGAGCAATCTCGTAAAGACATTCACCAGGGGATTGCGTGAAATGTCTAGTTCAATGAGATTTTCAAATACATTAAAATTATCAGGCAAATTTCGAAGGCCGCAGTTGCTTAAAAATAGTTTTTCAAGTTTCGGCAAAGGCGCGAGAGCCTCTTTCAAATCTGGTGCAAAAAGAGGATTGCCTGATAAATAAAGAGATTTCAATCTAGTGGCGTTAGCAAATGCTTCGCCTGAAATAGGTCCTTTAATGTGGCAATTGGACAGATCCAACAATTCCAAGTGATTGACACTATTACCCAATGTAGCAGCGACGTCCAAGTCAAGCAATTTATTATCCGCCAAAATGAGCGTGACCAAATTTGTACAATTTGAAAACGTGTCTTCCGATAAATATGTTATACTTGACTTTCTTAGGTTCAAGTATTCCAGTCGCGTTAGACTTCCTAATACTTCTGGCCAATTTGTGTCCGTTAAATAATTGCCTGCTAATTCTAGATTTTTTAAGTTAACAAGTGCAAGAAAAACGTTCTCAGTTAGATTTTTCAGCTTACAATCATTTAACTTTAAGGTTTCCAAGCTTGTGAGGTCATCAAATACTGAATAATACAGAGAAACCAATGGGTTATTGGAGAGATCGAGAGTTGTTAGTGATGTAATGTTGTCGAAGAATTGTGGATTTATAATTGATATGTTACAGTTACTGATGTCCAAATACTGCAGCGTACTCGATATTAAAAATGGGCCATCAGTATTACCAAGCGGATTATCTTGAAGCTCCACGTTTAAGAGTCCACGAGAGTCTCTATAAATAAAAAAAAAGAAAATTAAAATAAACACAAAGTGATAACATAAAATAGAGAACATAAACCTAAACGCCTAGCAAATATTGTAGGTATGCAAAATATTTGCTGTGACCATAGCCGCACTTAATACGTTACGGCGACAATAAATTAAATTTAATAATCTCGGTCAACAGCTTACAACACTGTGTACATACTTTGTACCGGCTTCTACCTTTCAATAACATGTTAGGTATTTGGAAATATATTCCGTGATAAGTTATAACCTATTCTTGTAATTGATAATACCTAAAAATATTTAAATTAAAAAAAAATGTAATTAAAATGTAATTAAGTAATTTCAAAAGTATAAAATGAACATAAAAAAACGAAAAACAAAATCTACAAATTAAGAAAGTCTAGTGGCTTATCAGAGAAGGGATTTAATTTTTGTTATTCTTATCATTGCCCATATTTTTTTCAAAATATAAATAATAAAATTCGCAAAGCGTATCCAGTAATTCAATCTTCATTCTGCGTTTAAATCATCAACTAATATCGACATCACGAGTAGTAAAGAGCAATTGACGCCTGGTTAGCGGCATGTTTGAATAAATTGCTATCATTTTGTCATCAGATCCATCATTCACTCGCTAAGTGCTAACTCAACAATGGAACGACGCTCATGTGAGAAAATATAACATATCGCAAAGAATAGACTGTTTTTATATCTTATGTGCTACAGTATAGGCTTTTAGACCATATGCTGGTGAAGTTGAACATTATTGTTCCACTAAAAGTAAGTATATAATACATTGACTAGAAGAGATCTAGATAATGGCTTGTGGCTGAGGATTTCTTTTTTTTATTAACCTAAACATAGCATTCACACAACAGTACAGACATACAAATGTAGAGCCTAATATGCTCAGCATTAATATAGATAATACTAACAGGAACGCCTCGGGCTCCACATAAGTGATGTTATTGCCGGACAAATCAACATCTATTAGATACTCGAGTCCTTTGAATCCCTCCCGCTCGATTCTTGTCAGTCTATTATTGGCAATTTGCAATCTTCTCATCTTTATATCGCTCGGGAACGATTCGAGGCTTGTTATGTTGTTTTCATTCAGATCGAGAACGTAAACGCTCAGACTTAGTTCGGCGTAGGGAACCTTGGTTAAGTTGCTCTCTGAACAGTCGGTCACCCAGTTGATCCTGAAGTAGTGGCAGTCACATTCGTCTGGGCATTCCAGCTCGAAGCTGTCTCCGTTGAAGCCGTGGCCCAGTTTAAGGACCAACAGGCTGAGGAATATGATCACTGTACGGGACATTCTGTAGTATTTTAGCTATAGTCGATCGATTTTAGCTATAGTATGAGCGGTGTAGTATTTAGTTCTCTAGCTCACCCATATTACTGTATCTGGAAATAAAAAGAGGCCTTGATAAGTATGTATATATGTAAGTATGTATGAAAAGGTGAGAACTTCTAAAGAGTGCAATACTATTAAATATACACAGATTTATGGGATTTTAAGTATTTTAAAGCTGTTATTTAATAGATTACATATTAGTTTACATAGAGCCGAATTGTCGTAGCTCAGAAATATTTTCTATGCAGCGCAAAATAACATGTCGACAAAGATAAAGATCGAATTTTTTCGATCTTAAATAGAAATTGGTCGTATTCTTTACCTCTCTAGCCTGTCGTAGACAAAGAGGCACATTTATTATCGGTTGTTTAGTCATAGAGCGATAATAATGATGTAAACAATGACATAAATCTGTTAATTAATGGGACCATGTGCATTGTGTTTGTAATGCAGACTGGCTATCAGTTAACGCAACACTTCTGAAACCATTTTTTTTACATTGTTTGATTATTTTTTGTGAATTTTCAGTTTAAGATTTTTAGTCATGATGGGGATTAGTGTCCCAGTTTATTAATACCAATTATACGTATAGAATTATCTATATTCTATACTTACCAATTTTTTATCCAATATTCTAATTCAATCAACAATGTGTTCGTAGCTTAACCCAGTTTAATAATGTGATTAACATCGGCCACCTCCGTTCCACTGAAGTAAACAAACTGCGTAGCAGCGTAGTGCGTAGTGCGTTGTTTCATGTTTGTGAAGTAGGAACTGGGTAGGTAGGTAGGGTAGTTCTACGAATGTTACTAGAACACATATTGGAAAAACCTGTGGGAAAAACAAAATACTTTCCATAGACAACACCATAATGCGGTCTTTCATCGCATTTAGTCGCATTTAGCATTTTCGCCAACCAATTAAATATCTATGGTCCTAACTAACAATTATTTAAACAACAGCAATCTTAGTTCAATTACAGTACTCCAAAATAAATAATGCGCATGCAGATCTTCGCTAATTGTCGTATTTCCAGAAAGACCCGAATCATTGAATCGTAAGAGCCATAAACAATGCACTTGCAATTTGTACCTTGTTCGAAAGAAATAGGAGTCAATTATTTACAGTCATACACAATCAAAAACAAAACGGGCGGTAGGTGACGGTAGCCTGCCAGGCTGCCAGTCAAAAATCCGATACCGATAGTCGTCTATATATTAGTGGTGACCGCACGTATTATCTCTGTGTGGAATTATATAGAGCTGCTGTTACATATCCTTCTTGGTTTTGTTTTAAAATTAACTAGGATTTTCCAAATGATTATTTATACAGGTGATAGCAGTGGGGAAAGTGGAAATGTATAAGAGCATAAAGTTCGGATCTATCTACGATGTCAGAAATAGAGATAATCCCTGATTCTGATTATTTTATTGTAATTTTAATAATATTTTGGAATCATCAGTACCTACTGTAAATACTTTTGAACTGAGATTTCAATGATTATATTTCTACGATTTAAATGTAAACCAGTGTTTGAAAACAATTTTTTTCCAATATAAACTTTAGGTATATTATGTTATTTTAACATTCTTTTCATCCATATTATCATAGTTCTAAGTATAGAATTTTCCAAGTAAATCAATCCAACAAATATAATATATTCGCATTCGTGTGGCTTATCCTCGTTAGTCGTTATATACTTACATGGAATTATCGAAACAAATTTCATTACTTATCTCTTTTAGCAAACTTTTAATTATTATTCTACTAAACTGATTATTGTGAAGAAAATTTAACCACTCTATATACATATATCGCCTTCGGACAATCGACTGTTGCCGAACAGTGACGAAGATTTCTATGTGCATTATTAGTTTTGGAGAACTGTACTCATAGGGTAAACCACCCAATTATTGGCACTTTAAACAGCTACTTCACAAAACCGGTGAAATTTGCATGTACAATTATGTTTTAATTAAGAAAAAAACATTTATACTGGTATTCTAATCTATGGAGAATATTATAAAGTACTTTTCAATTTTAAATTAAATCGCTTTATTTAATATAGTGAACCTTTAAAAGAAAAACCAAAAATACCAGTTGCTGGTATAGTCAAACCTTTTATTGGCAGTGATTGTTACCAATTATTGTCACTATTCAAGACTGAAAAATATTTACTAGATCTTAAGTAGGGCTTTCAAAGTGTGTACTATGACATTTTAAAGTTAATTTGTACCATTCATAAATTAACAGAAATTAATTTTGAAATAAACAAAATAAAAGAATTTGTTAAAAGAAATGTCACATTTATTTGTAGAGGAACATACCATTTCAGTTGGAACGCTTATTTTTAAATATGGTTTTAGACAACCAAAAAACCTACTTAAATAAAACATAGAACAATTTTAGCTTACGATTATCTTACACATAATTAAATCACAGCTCTGATTGAATGAGATAATAAGTAATTTATAAGTTTCAATTAACATTTTTGTGTGCCAATAAAATGGATAAACACATTTTAAACAGCCCAATTGTTGGCATACCACAAATAACTAAAAGTTGGCAGTTAAATTTTAAAATAATGTTTAAAAAAGGCAGTTCATACATTCAATAATAAGACAAAATGAATATGCATAAGAAAAACACAACGGAATTGCAATTTCTTTTAAGTTCATGATAGCTCTTACCTTAGTAAAAAACGAATATTTTGAATATTTTTGCCACACAAGTCCCGGCTTGTCAAACAGATGGTTGATACGCCGCAATTTTTTAAGAAATAAAAAACATTGTTTGCTAGTTGAGTAAAGAATGATACGCTACTTATTAATTTCTACTACAAAATTTATACTGGCTACAAAAAAATCTTAATTTTCTTAAAAAACTGGAGCATGCCAATAAATTGGTAGAGTGCCAATAATAGGGTGGTTTACCCTATGTTTATTTGTCTTTGCACCTCTATAGTATAGATATATTAAGTGTAACTACTATTTATTAATATAGAGGTGTTAATAAAATTGATAGGTCTATTAAATAACAAAAAAACGTGATGACATCAACATTATATTTAAATTATATTATTTTCTTTCCAATTTTCGCCTCGTTATCGTAACAATAATTTAATCATGTAACCAAAAAAATGCAAATCAATTTTATTATACAACGACTTATGCAAATACCACAAACCGACCGAACGATAATAAAACCAAAAGTAAAAATAAACATAAACTAAATCAATTACATAGTTTCATAATACTGGTGCTATGAATTTCCTCTTTCTTTCTTATTCTTTTTAATATACGTGTAAATAGTAAAGTAGGTACCTACCTACCTATTCGAAAAAAGGAAATTAGACTCTACAATATTATGACAACAAATTTTCATAAAAAATATACACATAGGTACGTTTGTTCATATAGCTATATTGAGTATTTCCCTGCTAATGGAAACGCAACCTACTTTGACTTTCCGAAAATATCTGTAATTGAATATTTTACCTGAAATTAAATTTATCTGGTATTCACAAGCTTAGTTCACAAGACAATTATTATGCTGCTTACATAATATACAGCTATACAATGCTACAAATAAATTTGGTTCGTTCATTCGCGAAATAAGGTACTAAATAAAAGCGCGAAGATAAGGGATCAGCTGATTCTATACAATTTTATTCCATGTTTAACAACAATATGAAAAGATAAAAAAGCTGTACATCAACGCGGTTTCGACGTACCTAATCCAAATGTTTACAAAGCACAAGTCGAGGATTATTGATATGATGTGCTTGTCAAGTGAACGCGTGACCTAAGCGTGGCTCTGGAAAATTCTGGCGGGAAACAGTTAGAGACGGTCAGCAGGATGGTGGCCATTACGATTGTCCCGCCATTTGTCGGATTACACATAATGTGGACACACCTCATACATTGTTATTTTAATTCTTATTTGTTAGATAGCTTTTGTTGTTTCGTTAAATTAATTGAGTTCTTTTCAGCTAGGTATATGTTGTACCTACGTTATTTATGACAAAAGCTCTTAATGAGACTGCTTAAGACTTAAGATACTGACTTAAGATACTGTCATTTCAAATATTGTACGTTATATTTAAAATCAATTTTTAAATTAATATATTATGTGTAAAAAAAATATAGGTAGGTATAATATGATACTTTAAGTTGACAATAATAGACTAAGGTCTATTTGTAATTAATAAACTGGGTCACTAATCATGACTAAAAACCTTAAACTGAAAATTCACAAAAAATAAACAAAGTAAAAAAAATGGTTTCAAAAGTGTTGCGTTAAGGCATAGGCATTCTGCATTACAAACACAATGCACATGGTCTCATTAATTCACAGGTTTATGCCATTGTTTACTTACTTACTGAAGTAAGTAAGAAAATAAATTCTTTACTGAAAGGTTTTCAATGGACTAATGTTAGTTAGGACCATAGATATTTAATTGGTTGGCGAAAATGCGATGAAAGACCGCATTATGGTGTTGTCTATGGAAAGTATTTTGTTTTTCCATCGTAGAAGTACTAACAAAAACAACGCAGTTTGTTTACTTCAGTGGAACGGGAGTGGCCGATGGTAATCACATTATTAAACTGCAGGGCTAAGCTACGAACACATTGTTGATTGAATTAGAATATTGGATAAAAAATTGGTAAGTATTGATATATAGGTAGGTAATCTATGTTCCGTTACATACAAGCTTTGAAAAATTGATAAAGAAATTTATATAGAAACACTGTAAAAAAAAAGATGTCCAAGCAAACATTTTTCTGCTTTACTCTTATCACAGGGGTATGAAAAATAGATGATGTTCGATTTTCATGAGAATTTGTTAAGCAGATTCGGACCGCGGCGAAAATTTTATATATTCGATTGTGTATACGGAGGGTAACATCTGTAAGCAAAACATTAAAAAAAAAACATCAATACAAAACCTACGTAACTAGTTACATGCCGGATTTCGTAAGAGCAGATCGAACCAGAAAATAGAATTTCATTTTAATATCGGGAGCGATCGATCCTGAATTCGCGGAGGCTTCTAATATTAGTACACCTATGACCTACATACAGTTTCAATGATATGAGAAAATAAAATAAAAACTGGTAGGTACTATAGAAATGCAATAATATCTATATATTAATATATGTATATTAATACTTTGTTTGTGGTGATGCTTGTATTCTACATGTACATATTATGATGTGATGAAGGTAGAGATATTTTGGTACTTATGTTAGAGGTAAAGAATTTCATTTTTCCTGCGTTTCTTTAAAAGAAAGCATCCCTAGACCCTATGCTTTTGTTAATTGGTTATTAGATTAAGACGTATCTTTGCTATAGCCAAAGATAACAAATCAAACCTTATATCGACCTAAGTACAATGTTCTTGACATTATCCCTACTTCTTGATATAAAATTGAACAAACAAATTACAAATTGGACACTTTCCAAGATCCATTAAGTGGACTCTACACGTTAATTTCTTATCTATAGGTATCTCTACAAAGCCTTCCCTTTACGTGAACTTGTCTTACAGGTTTATGCGCACTCGCATGTATTATGTATTACTGTGGTATCATAGTATTGTATTTAAAAAGTTATCTTATTTTTATGTCATATCAGTGAAATAATATCGACTTGTTTATTCTCATAACGCAAGAATTTCATGACGTCGCATTAATTTTAAAATTAATTAAACGATTTGTTATTGAATGGTCTTTGTTTGTGAAAAAAGAACCTTCTACAAGTGTCTCGTTCAACCTTCTCTTCATTATCACCTTAATTACAAATTATGAAACAACTATTAATTGCGAAACTAAAAACCCCGCCCTTACAATCAATCAATAACAAATAGAGCCATCTTTATGTTTACCTACTTAATTAAAAAAAAAAACGTTCTCATCCTTTAGGTATCTTATTTGTAAATAAATAATTGCCCCTTTCCCGCGAGATACCTTAACTTACATTTGAATATTCAATTTAATAAATCGGAACAGTGCAACAAGTATAAAACAATCATAGTGAAAATCGATTGAGCGAATCACTTAGTTAAATGGAAATGCATAAAATGGGAAACCGTGTTATTGCACCGGTCTTCACCAAAATGAATGAATGAGTAATGCAACGTATTAGACGACGTTGCACTTGGCCCGAGGTCGCAGCTAATCGTCATGTTTTTCCGGCCCGCTGCATAAATTAAGCAATCACTTACATGAGCTAGCAGCGAAACGATGTACGTGCACTCTTCACGACCGACAATATTGTACTGATCTAGCTGCTAGCAAAGAGTATAGAATAAATTTATTTTCCTCATGAATACTGACCCAGCCCTGATACTTGACACTTGTAAGTTGCATCTCCCTGTAAATGTTCTGTGGTCGATGCTTTATTGCCGTTTATTGCATTTGCATGTTTGCCATGCAGATTGATGTTTCATGACAGGTAATTCAAGTTTTTGGGGTTATATTTGTCGTCGCAAGGAATTTGAATTTGTGACAAACCTTGAAAGTTGAAACCGTATTTACTAAAGGTGTTAACTGCTAATGATGCTCATAGGAAATGGCATTTACGCATTTACCGCCGGTGGGCGGTGAGCTGTTCAAATTTATAGCAATGTAGGCTCTTTATGTATTGTGAATTACGGTTAGAAGTAGAATGAACATGTATTTCTTCAAATCTATTGGGTTCCGTCTCCAAATATCTACCCTCAATAACGACCTATATTGTTTTCACCTGCTCAGCCTGCCGGAAAAACTGTCTACTCTTACGTATCCATTTAGTACATAATATAGGAATCAGAAACTATCAAAATAACGAATGCCTTAAATGTGTTTTCAGCTGCATGAAATGTGATCATGTAGTCTTAACTCACTCTCTATATATCTATATTTACTTATCTTATTTATTGAAAAAGCGAGTGAAAATAAATAGAAATCTCTATATTTTCAGTAAGTACAAAAAAAGAAACTGGTTGAAAATAGAAACCTTTCTAACTCTACATTTTAGCGACAAGTTTAATGTAGAGTAATTTGTGTTTTTATTTGCGTGTTTAATTAAATTATTTTGTATTTAAATAATTTATTTGCTGATATGTAATTTCATATTCCGGCCGAGTACTTTATTAACGTAGTTAATATCATACAACAATAATCATTTTAAAAAGATTTATCTCTTTAAGAATTCATTATTACAATGAATATAGATTGTTTGCACAATATTTATACATATTGTATTGAGAAGTAGTTAATTGTAGCAGCTAGGTTTGTAGTTCCACAGTTCATCTATAAAGACTATAAAAAATGAACTGATTTTATGCCACGGATGTTTTCCTTCGTCAAGCGACTACAGCTGCAGTGCAGCGCTCTGAGCTCTGAGCATCGTAAACAATGGACTATTGTTAATTATTTAAAATTATAATTTAAAAAATATATTCATGAGTTTTCAATCTATAGTGGTTTAAAGTTAACTCAAAAATGGACCATTTTCGTAAATTTTCTAAAAAATCTTAGAGAAAGCGTAAGAAATGTTATAGTATGCTATATATTCGTGATCTACTCAATAAGCTCTTTCATTTGATACCCCACGCGGCATGTTTTGAAAATGTTTATTTTTTTCTTTGTATGCCATATTTAATTACCGGGGTGCGGGGAAGGGGACCACAAAACTGGTTGGCAACATCTGTCTATAGGATGTCTGGGATCTATACAATATATATCAGAAGTCAGATTTAGGTCCGCTATTTATGCAAACGAACATCTCCTTGGAGCCTGCTCTATAATATGCCTCACTGCCAAATCTGTACAGTTTGTGTATTCTTTGATTCACAGATTAAGTATAGGTGTATAATCTAAGCTTTGATTATATGAATAATTGTAAATTATTTGGTGAGTAAATTATGGCAATATTGTTTTATTGACTATATTTTGTTCGTTCCTAACTTGGTTCGTTCAAGTGACAATTATGTCAACAGTCAACACTCAGGGTGTCTTCCGTTATGCACTGCAACCACTGCACAGTGCTATCACTGTAGAAAAATTCGTTCCGTTATGGACTGCCAGTATACTGCCGCAGTGCCCTAGGGAAATTTATGACGTCATTAATCGCCGCCATATTCTACTGTGAGCACTCTGCACTGGCGTTTTCGAGGTAAGGTACTCGCAGTACTTTGATCACGTGATTAGTCCACAGAGCAAGTAATATGATCAGTCAAAACCACTCGAGTGCCTAACGTCTTATAAACAAAGCTACAGTATAATCAGAAAATTTTAAAGTTCTGTAATTAGTTTGGATTAATAAATAAAACAATGGAAGAATTGCAAAAATTAACTTTATTAGACTGTGTTGAAAATGTTCAATACGAGCTGAAAGTTCTTTTTTATTCTTTTTTATGAAAAAGTACTTACTTTTATTATATTATAAATTCAATTTACAATTAATATTAATTAAAATATTTTTAATTGGACAGTACTCCAAAACAGCTTATTTTTATGTTCTAGAAAACTTTAATACACTCATTTGAATGCTGCGTCAAAAAATGCGGCTGACAGTATACTGGATTGCGTTCCGTTTTAAATCGTAACCAGTATAACTGGCTATAAAGGAACGGCTTCACAGTATACTGAATTGGTCGCAGTGCATATCGGAACACACCCTCAATAGATATGTCAAATGTCAGCTGTAATTTATAATGTTTGACAGCCGCACGTAAAAATTGCGCATTGAGATCGTAGTTGGATCGTAGACAGAGTCTACGATTGAGATATACCATTACAAATACATAGAAACGAAGAAAAATACCGGAAAAATTGAACTAATACTTTTAGTATTACGAGTTATATTTGATTTAAACCTTTAACAAAATGTCGCAAAACGATGCATCATCATCAGATGAAGAATCTTTGAAGAGTATTTATGATACCGCTATGAAATTGTTTGATAAAATTGAAACTGGAAACGAAGCAACTAATAGTGATGCAGTACAGGTAAGTTTGCACACTTGTATTGTAATTGCGGAGATAATATTTATTGCATTCTATCCAAAACAAAAATCTCTGTATAACAAATGGTTTGTATATAAATTGAAGGAATTGAATGACCAAAGAAATAGCCATTTTATAAATAACTATCATCATGAAAACTTTCTCATTAGCTTTTTATTGGTTATCAACTAAAGACACCATCTTCTGGAAGAAATATTTTTGCTATGTTCAAACAAGTTTATACACATTTTCTTAAAATACTTACTTTTATATGAATATTATTTCAGATGACACTTAAAACAACAATATCCAAGTTTGAGAAGGCAACAAACTTAGTTTCTCTCTCAGGAATGTTCAGTAAGAATGAATCGTTAGATGAGCTACCAACAGAAACACTGCAGTATCTACTCTTGCCTGCGCTTCTTGGAACATTGACTTTAAAGTTGTGCAACCAACCTAGAAAGGATATTATAACAGTAGCTGAGATATATTTTAGGTATTTTGTTTGCAATTTATTAAATTGGAACTTAAAATATGCCTACGTCTTTTATCATTTAAAAGATATTTATGTAGGAATGGTTTAATATCTATAAATTTTAACCATTGCATGTGATTATTATTGCACATGATACATTCAGAAATCAGTAAATGTCTGGCTGAAATGTTTTGATATCATGTCATATTAAACTATAACTTAAAAATGTTATTTTAAAAATGTAGGTGTTGATTTTTCAATGCACAATGTTTGCATTCAATTATTAATTTAATGTATGTTTATAAGTACTATTTAATGTACTTCTTTTTAATACTTTAACCGAATAAACATAAATAATGTAAAATTTCAGAGATTTTATACAAAGGTGCAAAGACTATGGCGTGACAGATGTGGAAGTGCCTCAGCCAAGTGCTAATGAAGATAACACTGTGTCGAGGCCACAGAGTGAACAAGCCAAAATTGCTTCAATGGTGAGATATTGTTTCTACATGTAAAACTAGCTTTTTGTCCGCAGCTTCGCCTGTGTAATCAAAAGAAATAGTTCCCATTTCTGTGGGATTTTTGGGATACAAACTATATTATGTGTTTTATCCAAGTTACTCATTAGACTATTATTATGTGAGAATCTGTAAATGGCTTATTGTAAGTATTATATTATGTGACTATCTTTAAGGATACAGCTGTAGATTCTCCTAAAATATAAATAAATATAAAAATATAAATAAATAAATTATTTTATGATATGTAGCTCATTCTATGACCAACAAATGTTAAAAATTTAAATCTTATCTTACTACTGCATGCAAAAATACTGCTTGGACTATGTCTTTGCTAAATTAGTTTTGCAAACAAATTTTCAATATCAGAATACATTTTATGCCTCTTTTTGTGTAAGAAAAGATGCAATATTTCAATTCAGAACATTAGTCAGTTCATATTTAAATTTACAGGTACTCACAAGAGAAGCTAAAATCAAGAGGTACAAGGAAATGAAAGAACTAAAAGAGAAATTGAGTACACTGTCCAAAGCTATGGATTCTCCGAATGTAGATGATCAGACCAAAAGGGAATATTTTACGACATTATTGTTGAATTACGTGAACCAAGCGGTTGAGGAACTCAGCAGTATTGAGCAGGAGAAACCGATTTTGGAGTATATGGCTAAACATGCAGGAGGTAAGATCATGTCAAATCCCACATATACACATTGAGTTACTATGTACTACGTACTAGCATTGAGTTACTATGTACTATGTACTAGAGAGGGCATCGCTACTACACTATTTGTAACACGAGTTAGAGCCAAGCGTCTCAAACATCACTTATATCTATGACTAACTAGCCGCCCCACGCGCGCCCCGCACTGCCGCGCCGCGATTGTCGCACAGATTTTGTTCGTGGTGTCCTATATAATAATACCTCAATGCATATAAATGTTTTTCCCTGTTGGATATAATGCTACAATATAAGCTATGTTTCGCATTATTTATATTATAGTTAAGAGAGTTAGGTATTATAACAATTGCTTGAGATAAACAATTCATATTATAGTTCCAATCGGCTGTAAAATGAACTTTAAAAAGTACTGAGTCTGAAACAAAAGCAGTTTATAAATTCACTATTTAAATTTTTTAAGTATGAACTTATAGGTACATATATTTTCCTATCGTTGGCATAAAATAAATATGTGTTTTTAATTAAAATTTTGTTCCAAACTATTATATTTTCTTAGTGTCATGTAAAATTTTGTTACTTAATTATTCTTTAACTAGCTTACCGCCCTCAGCTTCGCCCGCTTTGACTTAAACCTAATAAATTATATACTAAAACCTACCTCTTGAATCACTCTATCTATAAAAAAGACGTGTGGCACTCGGGGACTGTCGCGGTAGAGCTATTGCATGCTATGCCTTCAAGCCACACCTCCGAGCCCGTCGGAGTGGGGAGCGTGAGGTTTTTTCGTTACGGAATTTCTCGATTCGGTCCCCGCGCTCAAGGCCCGCGATAGAAGCTATGCAATAGCTTAAAAAACCGCATCAAAATCCGTTGCGTAGTATGAAAGATTTAAGCATACAAAGGGACATAGGGATAGGTAAAGTGACTTTGTTTTATACTATGTAGTGATTATTCACAGAATTAAAGCCAAGCAAACGCGAGCGAGCACCAACACTCAAGCCGATAATTATAACTCGAGATGAGATACAAAAGGCAGTGTATGGGGCAGGCTACCCGTCTCTACATACATACACTGTAGAGGAGTTCTATGATAAACGAGTGCGGGAGGGCACGTGAGTATATTATATTTATACTAGACTAGCGTTACGCCCCGGCTTCGCCCGTGGTACATATTTCGCAATAAAAGATAGCCTATGTTTTTTCTCAGGGTCTAAAGAATGTCTGTGCCAAATTTCATCAAAATCGGTCCAGTAGTTTATGAGCCTATTCATTGTAGATGATCTAAATTGGTTATGCCATATCACAAGTACATGTGTCAAAAATAGTATATTCAATTTTTTTTTTATGTAAATGTAAAAAAAAAATTTAAATTGTTTAAGCTTTTTGTGTGTGTAAAATAATTGCAATGGCTTAACAAAATTTATTAAAAATACTAGTTTGAGGAAAAATTTGATTGTTTATTATGATTTAATTCAAAAGTAGCTCAACTGATTGTAAAGGAATATAATATTAGTAGAAACCTATAAGATTTTCTAGGTAACAAATGCTATTTTTACTCCTGTTAGATGTATGAAATGCAAGCAAAATGATGATCGACTACATATTTTCAATGTTACGTTAGAAAAGACATAAGACGCGGGTTTGAATCCCGCCTCGTGATGGAATATTTTCTATTCTTTTTTAATTTCTCATATTCATACATTAGTTAACCATCACATATAAAAAAAATCATCAATATCGTATTTATTTAAATGTATACTAATATTATAAAGCCGAAGAGTTTGTTTGTTTTTTTGTTTGAACGCGCTAATCTCAGGAACTACTGGTCCGATTTGAAAAATTATTTCGGTGTTGGATAGCCCATTTATCGAAGAAGGCTATAGGCTATATATCATCACGCTAAGACCAACAGAAGCGCAGCAATGCGGGTGAAACCGCGCGGAATAGCTAGTTTATATATATATGTATGTTTATCAGCCATCTGGTTTCCATAACACAAGCGAAAGCTTAGTATGGGATCAGATCGTGCCGTGTGTGAAAATTGTCCTGAACTATTTATTAATTTAAATGTATATCCTTGTATTATATTGATTTCAGTTTCCCCGCTGCCTCAAACATCCCGCACACAAAGATACAGAGCTCAGAAGCCGATGTAGATGAGGCGGAGGAAGTTAAAAAGGTTACATTGTTCTCATTTTAGTATCTACTTTTCTGTCAAAATGTATTATTGCACGCCTCACAAGCGAAGCGTTGAGGTGGGTACTACTGTCACTTCGCGCAAAACATCTGATTTTTCAAACTTAAAATGTCTTTATGTATCATACATTGCACTTGTAAGATAATACATACACACACATATTAAGAAAAAACACTATTTTTAACGTTCATGATATTTTTGATGTCATTTTTGTTATTTAAACTAGTTAAAAAACAGTTTAAAAAAGTTCTGTCTTGGACGTCCGTGTGTCTGTATGTGCGGATCCTTTTTCTTGTTAACACGATAGCGACCGAAATACTTTACTAATCGAGTCTTTTTTTTTCTCTTACGCTTGAGTATGCTCAGGAATAGAACCCTTTCATTTTTCAGGGTCTGATTCGATGTGGTTTAATTGTTATTAAATAAACAAAAATAATAATTAATAAATATTTATTAAAAAAAAATTATGAGGCGTGCACTTTTGGATTTTCCAAATTATTTTGAATCTATACTAATATTATAAAGCTGAAGAGTTTGTTTGTTTGAACGCGCTAATCTCAAGAACTACTGGTCCGATTTAAAAAAATTGGTGTTAAATAGCACATTTATCGAGGAAGGCTATGTTATATCATCTCGCTAAAATCAACAGAAGCGGAGCCACGCGGGTGAAACCGCGTAGCGCAGCTAGTATAATATCAAAATTTAAATAATTTTGATATTGATGTATGATTTTTGGTACCTCATTGGTTATTGGTCGCCAAGATGACGATTTTCTATATTGCTCATTCTTTTTCGTAGGTGTAAAGAAATACGAAATTTAAATTTACGTTTTTGTAGAACATGTGAGCTGATACATACGTATACATATTTTACATATTCTATCTTTCTTTTACCTTTTACCACATATTATTTAATATACATGTATGTGGATATTTTATAGGAACAACTCGAAGAAGACGATGATCCCGAAGAGTTAGCAAGAAAACGCAACATGGATGAATATAAAGATGATCATCGCAGAGGCTGGGGAAACAGATACAACAGAAGTTAAATGGACCACAGACTGCATAGAATTTTCGAACCACAGATGATATGAGACATTTAGAACTGTCAAACCATGTCTATGGTTGTGATTTGACAGCACTTATACTGTCTAGTATAAGTGCTGTCAAATCACAGACTAAATATTGCGTTGAAGTTAAAACTTTTTTTAATCTGAAAAATGTATTTACTAGTCACGCCTTATTCTCAATATATACGTTGAGTCGGTTATTTGTACGGTGGATAATTGTAATGTGTTGTAACAAATAAAATTAAATACTGATTTATATGGCTGTTTAATTTGAATTTTATTTCAGTTCACGCTTTTTATAAACCTAATTACATTTTTAATACATATAATAAAAGGACTTATGAAATAAATAATAATAAGACTATAAAAATACTATAATATAGATGTCATAAAAGATTCGTGCACCCACTTAAAAACATTGGCAAAGTTGTGTGTTTTCCTATTCATGCGAATGTGAGTGACCGGCATAATTTATAGAGAATAATATTGAAATTTGAAATATACTATACATATACATTAACATTCAAAATATCTAAAATCTTATCATAAAAAAATGACGATATACATCTGAGAGAACTTTGCCGTGTTGCCAGTTTCACATAACATGTTCACAGAAAAGCGATTTTATTTAGTGTAGATTTGTATAGTTTTATTATGCTATGTGCATAGTATTTAGTACAGCACTATTTAGATGCCTCGATTCAAAAATATGTATTAATACGGATATATTCGAAGTTTGAAATGCCTATTCAAAAAAGGGAGGAAAAAGTTTTATCTAAAACCGCCCGAGCTACTCAATAAACGATTCGATCCAATTAAAAATCTAAGCAGCTACAAAAATAATTAATCTAGTGTTTGACAGCAGAGATTATTATTTATATCAATGCATACATAATAAAAATTATTAATATTACATATTAATTATTCAATGACCCTGTCAAACCTCTCGTTTCTACAATCTCAAGATCGATGTCTCTATCAAGCAATAGAAAACACACAAGAACAAATTGTCTTTGAAACGAGTAGAAAGTTTTCGCACGAGTTTAACGTTTATTAAAACTTATATTGCGAAATGTAGCGTGCTTTCATATTATCACATCGCTTGTCACACCTGTCCAGTGTAACATTGGCACAATAAGAGCCATTACATAACCAGTGTGACCATAAAAAGTTTAGATAATTACGAGGAGAAAATTACTAGGTATTATAAAATTAGAAGTTTCCTTTTTTGTTTGTTTTGAAACTACTGCTCTTATGTTGAATATTTTTAGAATCGGTTTTCCTTACACAAAGTATGTAGATTTTGAATCAAGAGATATTCCAAAATCTTTAATGAGAATAAGGGAAACCGTAACCTTAATTTGCTTTTGAACTATTTTCTTGAGATCAAACCTAATATTTCCTCGCATATTTACAAATGCAATCGGTCAATCGGTCATTTAGCTTGACAAGGTTCAGGTTTCTTTCAATGCCAGAAATCTACCACTATTAGTAAAGTCTACGATCACTATCATTGTTAGGTGTGACGCGGCAGGTGTAAGAGAATGATTGTCACTGATCGATCATCAAGGTTTGGCACTTTCACTGCCCGCGGCGAGCGAAATGGAAAGTGCAGTTTGATGAGGCCCGTCATTACTGTGCTTACGAGATGTGCGGTAATATCGTCATTTGACGTGTCACGGGACGCTTTGCAAAGTATCCCAGGGGTCAAAGGCCGTAATGACGTTTGTAGATTTATTTGAAAGTGGTAACGACGTTTTGCAGTTAAAACGGTTGGCAGAAACCCATTCTGCACATGGAGAGTGCACTTCGTGTTATCGCTCTTCTCATAAGTCTGTGTACTTAGTACTTTCCTAATATGTATGTAATTCTTCAAAATCTAACTGTACAAGACCTCCAGATATTTAAGTTAATATTTGTTTCAAATTTCAAGTCATTGGCTTGAGCTTTGTGTTGCTTTTACATTCATACATTTAACTCTATCTATTTGTAAGTTAAGCTTGTGACTTGTCTGCTAAACTAATTTTCATTCATTTGATCTTGATGATCAAACAATTTTAAAAAATCTACCCTCAAAAAAGCCAAATATGAAATATATATTTATATGAGAACGATTTAAGTGGTTTTAACAGATTTAATTGAAATTTTACTGCTTTGATTAAGATGATAAAGCTCTGATTAACCAACATTCATAAATCTATGTATTTATACATAGAACTATGTACCTGTATCCTTGTATCACATCAAATTACAGTTGACACAAACTTGACATACATACTTTTTTTAATTTATACAGACCACGGTGATTTATATTATTTTCAATGTTGCCAGCTTATGTATATACATAGTTTAGCATTCCATATTGAATTCCTTCTATGTATGACCGCACCATACATGCTCTTTTTATTTATGTCACGCTGTTTATAAATACAATAACTGTTTACCGTATATAGATTAGCAATGTGGACGTGCATAACCTTCAATGTCAATTATATTCATTTATTTTATTTTTTAATTGTCTTTATATACACAGGTGCAAGATAAGAAAGAAAAAAAAAGACGGGTTGCACTCCGGGAGTGCCGGCAGAACTGAAAGCTTGATTATTAACGTTCAGCATGTTTGATATTTTGGAATGGTATCCGTCTTACGCATGGAATATAAGGGCTAAAAAAAAAATCCGCCTCGCTTTTTCGATCAGGCCACGTGTCCTGACGCGAGTTTAAGATTTTATACTCAACGCCGCAACGCGTTTTCACTTCAAAAAAAATATATGTCAAGGGCAGAGTAGGTACCTGCCTTAAATCGAAAAACAATAAAAAGATAAAAAGATGAAAATTTTAACTGTTTGGTAGAGTTTTCCTGAAAACAACTACAGAAATTATTTGTCCAATTATGTGCTACAGAATACATTGTTCTTTAGTAGCAAGAGGCTATATTTTGTTGTATATATCCCGAGCCGATACAAACCGGCTAGAACTAGTGGATTGCTTGTTAACGAATTTATTATAGAAAAACAAACGAAACATCGGATAAGAATTAATTTTGGTACCTACTACATAGTAGGTATGGTATGGATTAAATTTTTGATTCGTATTAGAGCAACTTTCTACCACGCGAGCGAAACCGCGGGCTCCAGCTGGTAAAAGATAGATCAATACAGTACAAAAACACTGATCAAGAGAGACTGATTTATATACTGATATCATTATTTATGACTAAAACACCAGCACCACATCCTTGATGCAGAATTCCTTTAAAGGGCAAATCATACAACCGATTGACAATGTAAAGGAAGATATATGTATCGTGATAAATAAATATTAATCGAGTTTACTTTCAATGGCCACCGCATAAGGAATCTCAGTTCCGTTAGAACAGGTGTTGGTCGAGGGCGGGATTCGCGATAGGGTTGCCAATTCATTTTAGATTTCTATTTATTTTGAGATATTAACCAAGACTCAAATGTGACGGACGCATGTACCTATCTCAATATTTTCATCTCGTATGTTTTTTAAAAGCAAATAGAAAGTGCCTCCATCCTCCATTATGCTTCAAATTGAATGTAATTGCACAAAATAGGTACATACTAAGTTTATCAATATTTATATAAATAGGTTCAAAAATCAGTGTATTCAATTTTGATCACAATTCTTTCTGGGCAAAATTATTCTAATTGCGATTAATATTTTGCTTATTAGTTAACAAAGCAGTGAAATAACAAATACATGTGTAATATAATTTAACTTTTTTATATTTTTTCATAATGCGAAACACAAGAATAGATACTAATAACAAGGAATTTCTTTTGACGTCATGGGCAGGAAGCTTGTATGTTACCATATATCGAAAGCTAGTTAGTCAGCATTATGGCAGCCCTTTTCGCATGCATGTAGGTCATATGTAGGTCATGTGGTCAGCATATAATGTACCGGGCCCTACCGGTCCAGCAAACCTGACTATCAATGGGTTGCAATGCTAATTTCGTGTTTTGCACGCTTGTAGGTTAGCTAACGTTGCTTCTGATTAGCTTATTTGGTCTATCTTTAGTATTATTTATGTTGTTTTCCTTAATTATTTATGTGGCTTCTCGGTGGTTTGATAACTGACGTATCTATGTAATAATATACGATGGTACATTCTGACGTATTTTAACTTTACTGTACATATCAATTAGGTTGGTAGAGAGCTGAAAATTTTCATACACTTTTTTCATACAGGTTTGCAGCCCTCGCGTAATGTATACAGGGTGTCCCACTGTTGGTATACTAAGTTCAAAGGAGGTTATAGTTTTGCATACGCTGAGTACGTAAAAAATAATTAAAAAATTCTAGATGCATTTTTTTTTCAAATAGATGAATTCTTAAAACTTTATGTGTACACCCATAACAAGCGAGCCGCCCAACTTTGCCACCAGCACGTGAGCTATCGTTTAAGATTATGTTTTCATAGATAAAATGCTCATATTAGAGAAGCGGTATATGCCGGCTGCGCGAAGCTAGAGAAGAAAACATGGATTTTCAGGAAAAATTTAGCAAAAAATTTTGGACGTAATTTTTTTTTAAAGTATTTTTTACGTGATCAGTGTATGCAAAACTACAAGTTCCTTCGCGCTTAGTATACCAATAGTGGGACACCCTGTATATGAAATGAATTCCATTTCATATAAAGAAAGAAATAACAATGAATTCCAGAATTTGTTTAGTAAACGTAATAGTTGACTGGGGTTGCTGGTGCAGTGACTGTCGAGGTGTGCAGATCATTATTATCAACATCAATAAAGTGTTCTAAAGTCATAACTGATTTTCTTTATTAATAATCATCGCTATCAAACAATATAAAAGAGTGTAGAGTTGTCCTATCAACAGTCCATACACATTTACACATTCCAGGCTTATTTTCAAATACAATCTTAGTTAAGTTCGAGTCTAGATAACATTAGGTACGAAACTGCGGAAAGTTCTCATTCTACACTACACACAATCTCGTCAAATAGTTCCAACCAGATACCATTTCGGAAGCAAAGACGTCCTACAAATTATATCCACGTACAGCCCACACTATACTACCTATACCTATAATAATATTGAATATCTATCGATATACGGAAGTTTGCGCACGTGTGACGGCCAAGTTAATGACAGGAAGTGGTTTCACCGAGTTCAGATATCTCTCTCTGTAAGGCAAGTGGCAACGTGGCGTCCTATATACACGGTAGAGAGCTAATTGATCGAGTTTCACCTATTATTTATAGGTACATTGAGAAAATACTACTGGGTGTCTATGGTGAGGTGTAGAAATGGAATGTCGTTAGTATTTTATGCCTAAAGTTAACATACCTACTACATACTTAGGCTTAGTGAGCTGTGAGTTTGTCAACTTATGAATTTTCCTTATAACATTTCTTATTTTAACGTAATTAGATTTCATTACAATACATTAATTTATGCCTTTTTCCTTTTATATAAGTTCATTTCTGCAATTCATGTCTGAGTATATATTGAGCAATGTTATAATAAAATTATTTAAATAGCAAATAAATTATTGAAACCTCGTGTTTATAACATTGATCAAATATTTATTGGACGAGCATGTGCGTTTGCCGCACCGGGTTAGTGAGCTATTTACTACGCATCTGCAATTAATCGCAATTAATTCAGCAGGTAATGTGTTAATTGATTAAATGAAAAACAGAAGGCTTATCGAAATGCTTTGAGTTGAGTATAATATATAAGTCATTATTGAAGTTTTAATTTTATCTTAAAACTTGAATGAAAATGTATTCTTTAAAAATCTATGGCACCCGTTACACGCTCAATCTAGAATGTGATCCTTGATCATGATCATTGATCTCAATCCAGATTGACTGTGTAATGTATTTGATTGACGGATCGTAAAATCTGATCAGAAAATATCTAGATTTTTAGAAATCAACGATCTCGATCCTTTGATCGAGATCCAGATTGATCGTGTAATGTAACATGATGTCAAATTACGTCAGTCTGCGTTCGGAGCGCGATGGTATGGGACGACAACACACAGGTGTAACCATTTTTAACAGATGATCAAAACATGCCTCCTTCATCCTGTAGTAATTTGCGTAATCCTCTTCCTCTTCCGTACTAGAAAATTTCATCTAACAAGTTCCAATGTGTATAGATGTTCCTTTTTAGTAGCCACGGTTTAACCCAGCATTTCCTCTTCACGCGTTTTTTCAAATAACAGGCAATAATTATTGCTGCACAAGATTTGTTCTTATTCAGATCTATTTAGTGGTTATGAATGCGTGTGCATTTGACAATGTCGAACAGTGGACTGATATGATCTGGATTGACCATCTAATGTCGCGACGATCCACATAAAGATTCGTCAATCCGTCACCTGACTTGGATCGTGATCTGGATTGAGCGTGTAACGGGTGCCTATAAATTCAACCAATATCAATGAAATATATTTTGCTAACCAGGAGATGCTGCTTAAAATTTAGATAACAAGTCTAGAGACAAGATTACAAAGATACTGTATCTCTTATCAATGCTCTTAATATTCTCAAGGTTTCGTCAGTCTTGAACAAATATTGTTTTTAATAACTTGTGTAATTCGTTTTCTGTTTTGTTTCTAATATTGTGGTTTGAGGAGGTAAGTGCATCTTGAATTATTTGTTACATTGTGATTCTTTTTGTCAACTCCAAGTGTCATTAGGGGCCACTGAAAATCAGTGGCACGAATGGTTTTATTATCATTCGTGCCGAATACTGAGTTGGTCCCTTTTGTCAACGTGAAAATGCCCAGTACCTACCTTCCCACATTATAGTATGAACACATTTTTTTTTGATGATAATTATTACTTATTGATGATAAATAATTTAATGTTTGTATTATATGTGTGTTGCTAAATGCCTATATTGTGTAAAATCTCATGCTCTGGTGTATTTGTGTTATGTTGACAATAAACGTTTATTTATTTTATTTATTTATTTAAATTAATTAAGTAATATATAAGTATATTATGTAAAGCAGTTGTATATATAACTACGTAAAGAGCGACACAATTTTTACTCTGGTGGTTTATCAAGGAAAAAGTTGGTTTTAATAAATTAAGAATTTAAGGTATCAAAGGTTAAATAAGTTTTCAAATTGCATCAAATAAATAAAATGATTCTACATTTGCAGTCACATCATCTAGAGATATAGATACAGTACATATTTATCTCTACAACGAATCACGTGTAAGTAAATTTAAGAAAAAATATTCATCTTACATGGAAGCAGGCAAATGCAACTTCAAGGAAGTAAAATACAATGGAAAATATGACTTTTATTGAGGAACTAATTTGCTCTGTGTACGTCATAAATGGTTATCTTTACTAGGTATAACATTGTTATAGACGTTATTTAAGGTTGATGTTCCGACCGTCCCTCCATACATTTTTGATTACCTCTAAACACTTAACACAGACACTATTTCTTTAAAACTAATCATTTTATCACTTCTCTATAATGAAATGTGTGCGCGTTCGACCTTTTTAATCAATAATTTACAATATTTACTTAGAAAAACAACAGTAAAATACCGGAAAAATTTGACACTTCTACAGTAGTGTGCGTGACTTTTGCCAAGCGAAACACGACATAAAGCACGACATCTAGCGCATAGACTATATACTTATTACAGATCTAGCGCGTCAATGTCTAAACGAAAGGCGATGTTTAGACATTGACGCGCTAGATGTCGTGCATTCGCGTTCGTTATCTTATGCATAATGAGCATAATTCTAATAAATCAAAGTTCTGTGTAAAAATTGAGTAATTTCATTTCCAATCGTTCAAAGAAAATAACAATAAAATAAAATAAAACTAATGACCTTAGAAACTATGTTTTTTTTTATTTATTACTCATTATTGTTCGTCCGTCGTAGGTCTGTAAACTGTATTGTACACTGAAGGTAAATGGTACTGTAGGTACTTTAGTTCGGCGTCGTCGCTCGTCGGCTTGATATAAAATTACATTCTTGATTTCATTGACACGCGCTATGATTTGCGCGCGGAATTTCTTGTGTTGTGAATTTATTTTTGTATGCTATGCATTTTAATTGATTCAAATTGCAATGTTTCTCTAGTATGCATTTGAGACTATATTGTAAATTGTAATAATTGATCGTGGGTATAGTAATTAATTATTCTAATAACGCAATTAGTAATATATGTATTTTCGGTGGGATTCAAAACAAAAAATTGGCCCGTGATTTTTATGAAATTTCACCACATTGCAAATCACATCAATCATAGTTCATACACATGTATGACGAAAGTGATTAGTATTGTGGCTAACATTGACTCATCAGTTCATCACTGAAACCAGTGATAAATCAGTACCTATATCATATTGTGTTTGAATATTTTTAAACAATGATATAAGTATACAATTATTATAAATCGGTAAACTATCAAAGTAATCACAAACTTGCAAACATTGGTAAAATGTCCAGTAGTTTATGAGCCTATTCATTACAATCAAACAAACAAACAAAGTTTTCCTCTTTATAATATTAGTGTAGACAAACACTATGAATACGATCACGAATGCAAATTCGGGGATTTTCTAATTATTGCTAAATAATAATTGAATTCGTTTTGAAATACTCTATAATTTTTAGTGTATAAATAGACATTTATAATGTGGTGCTCATTTTTTTTGTACTGCTAACGCTATTGTAGGTACCTATTTTCGTTGTTTTATTTCAAGTGAACACGGCCATACAATTTTGTCACGAGCCGCCTATGATTGTAGGTACTTTTGTTAGGCTCCTTCGTCGTCCGCGTCGGCTCGAAAGTTCTTGATTTCATTGTCACGCGCTATGATTTGCGCGCGGATTTTCTTGTGTTGTGAATTTATTTTTGTATTATTATTATTTTTTATTTATTTTCTTATTTTATTGATTCAAATAAAATATTTCACTAGTATGCATTTGAGACTATATTGTATTATGTATAATTTATCGTAGGTATAGTTATTCTTATAACGCAGTTATATTTTCGGTGGGACAATTTGACCCGTGATTTTTCTGAAATATCACCACGTTGCAAATCACATCAATCATACACACGTATGACGAAAGTATAGTGGCTATAATTGACTCATCAGTTCATCACTGAAACCAGTGATAAATCAGTACATATATCATATTTTATTGTGTTTGAATATTTTTTAAACAACGATATATACAATATTATTATAAATCGGTAAACTACCAAAGTACTTCCGAATTTTCAGACAGACAAACAAGTAGTTTGAACACGCAGTTTTCTTATACTAGTAGCAAAAATCAAAACCATAATATTATGTTTCCCTACTATATTTTACTAAAAGTCGAGTGCGTCGAAATCGTAAATAATAATATGTTTTTCACCTTCCTGGTTATTTTCCCATAGTAAATAGTGTTTTAGGTTTGTTGTTGTAGGTAGGAATAATAATAATTATTCTTACATGTTGGTTATGAAATGTATATTGAAATAATTTACTTTTACAAATCATTAGTGATATAAGTTTTGAGTGAAAATGCTTGGATCAGCATAATATTATATGGTACTTCAAAAACATGTTTTGATAAAAAAAACAATAGTGTAATAAAATAAAACTGCGTTTTATTGTAATCAATGTTGACAATTTTAAATTCCAAAATTATTGATCAATAAAATAGTTTACACCAACAAATATAACTTTTATTTTTATAACAATCGTTCATAATATAAACCGTAGCAGGTGGCGTTTTGAAGTTCTGTCTACTCATACAGAAAAATGGAAAACTTGTTTTTTTTGTAAACAATTTATTACTCATGTTGTTTGGCAACTCGAAGCGTGGTCGTCCGTCGTAGGTACTTTTGTTCGGCGTCGCGTCGTCGTCCGCGTCGGCTTGATATAAAACATTCTTGATTTCATTGACACGCGCTATGATTTGCGCGCGGAATTTCTTGTGTTGTGAATTTATTTTTGTATGCTATGCATTTTAATTGAATCAAATTGCAATATTTCTCTAGTATGCATTTGAGACTATATTGTAATAATTGATCGTGGGTAGGTATAGTAATTAATTATTCTAATAACGCAATTATATTTTCGGTGGGATTCAAAACAAAAAATTGGCCCGTGATTTTTATGAAATTTCACCACATTGCAAATTATATATTATACAATTACAATTATTATAAATCGGTAAACTATCAAAGTAATTACAAACTTGCAAAATATGCTTTTCCGAATTTTCAGACAGACACACAATTTTATTAGTTTGTTTTAGCAAAGTAGGTACCTATACCTATACGCTTACGTCGCACGTCGCGTCGTCGAAAACGGTGCGCCCAGAAACAAACATACCTAATTCAGTTACAATCCTTTTTTTGTTCCGTAATTTATTGTATTTATTCTAATACGATTTTTTTTATTCGTCGGCCAGTTCTACTAGGTATAAAAAGATAAAATTGAAATATAATTATTGTAGCGACAGCCATATTATGTTACTATGTTTTCGTAAATATGTTTTTCACCTTCCTGGTTATTTTCACATAATCTTATCTTTATATATAAAAATGAATCGCAAAATGTGTTGGTAAGCGCATAACTCGAGAACGGCTGAACCGATTTCGATAATTCTTTTTTTATTATATTCCTTGAAGTACGAGGATGGTTTTTATGTAGAGAAAACGTAAATATTATGTACCACGGGTGAAGCCGGGGCGGACCGCTAGTCTAATATAAAAATGAATCGCAAAATGTGTTGGTAAGCGCATAACTCGAGAACGGCTGAACCGATTTCGATAATTCTTTTTTTATTATATCCCTTGAAGTACGAGGATGGTTCTTATAGCTAGAGAGCTAGTTAGTTTAGTTTTAGTGCAGTGGCAGTGTAAATGTTGTTGTTGAGGTTATGTAAATTTAACACTTTAGTTAACTACCAAGATATAAAGAAATGAGGATAGGACACAATAACTATTGGTTGAGGTATTTATAAACTCATAATATACTTTTAAAAAAATCACGTTTTAATAAATTTCTAGAATTAAATTAGAACAGCTGATTCAAAATAGCCTAAAAAATCTAATAATAATTACGCTTCACAGCAAGAAGAAATGTACCATATGTACCCGCACAAAGTCGATATTGTGTTGCCTACCGTTCGACTCAATGGCTAGGGTTGTAACTACCTTTAATAATTATTACCAAACTAATAAACCGAGTGATGCGAAATAACCATAATTCTTTTAGAGTTTGATAAAATGATCAGGCAGGTATTTTCTTTAATCCTCTGAATTCTCGGTTACTAAATTGTATCGTTGAAATTATTCTTAATCGCGTAAATTTAATAAATAATCATATGGAAAACACTTTTCATTTGTTTTTTTACTTTCACGCCCAACTACTATACAATAATTACGTTGTTTCGGTATTTTGACGAGAAAACGCAGGAAACATCCGTTGTATCATTTTAGATAGATTGTATATTTTGTATCTGTAGAATTGAAATCAAAGCTATGTATATGTTGTCTCCATTCTTTTCTTATCGGATTGTTGATCCCAATGCGAATGCGTCACTTAAATTTTATAAAAGACAATTAAGAACATCAAAAATAAAGTGATACGTAAATATTTCACAGTGCAATATATTATGTAATTAATAATAATTATATATTTATGAAAAAATAATTACATCAGATTTAATAATAGCAATTGTTTTGAATGTACATAATATGAATAAATGATTACATCATAATAGTAATAATCACAATTGTTTTATTTCCCATTTGTTGCAACCCTAGCATATTTTCATGTAGCAGCAGAAGTACCTACACTGGCGGCGCGGCGGCATCGTGCGACATCAAAGGCATTGCCTTACTAGGTAAGTTTATAATGACTCATTTCTTTTATTATATAATTTACGTTTTACTTTTACAGAATCCGATTCAATGGATTATGAAGACGAGTCACACAACGCCATACGATAGTGATGATGAATGAACATTTCAATAAATGCATGCGTGTTTTTTTATGTTGTTTTGTAATTGTTAATTGTTTCTTAAATAAAGAAATAAACTAAATATTTAAATGATGATTTGTTATTTGCAACACAACTTTATATTTGAGATTCTTTACAAATGTATATTTAGTTTTGTATCATCAAATTTATAAATTTTATTCCATAGTTTTCAAAATTAAATGTAAATGACCATAAAAACATTAATAAAGTAAATCATTGATGTAAGGTCAGGGAACGTAATACATATATACATCTGACCATGTAGAAGCTAAGTCTTGTTGACTGCTGAAGTCTGTAAAGTTTTGTTGTCTGCTGAAGTCTGTACGCAATGAAAATGTCTGCCGTTTCGAAAATAAGTTTTTAAGACCCTAATAAATAAAATATATGAATGGCAGATCTGGTCAAATACTTTCAAAATTGTATTTTTTTCAGCACTTTCATAAGTGTCTGCCAGAATGTTATCCGCGTGATAATGGTCTGCCATTGTTATTTTCCGATAGTAATAATAATCTATTTTCAAATATCAAAATGGCAGACGTGGTCAAATGGTTTCAAAGTTCGCCAAAAATTTCCACCTGTCTTACCTAAGCGCGCGCCCCGTCCACCACTCTGGGCTTAGTGACTCCTCATCTCATGTATAGTAGGTATAGGGGAATCAACACACAAAAATCCAGGTCTGGTCAAATACATACAGGTAGCTTTGCGCTAGCTCTCTAGCTATTACTTCTTATGGAGAGAAAACGTAAACATGTACCACGGGCGAAGCCGGGGCGGACCGCTAGTAAATAATAAAATAATAAATAGTGTATTAGATTTGTTATTGTATCTTGTATACCTACGAATAATTATTCTTACGTCTTGTTGGGAAATGTTCAAATACCTACCTATTGAAATAATTTACTGTTACAAATCATTAGTGTTATTAGTTTTGAGTGAATAGGCATGGATTAGAAATTCAGAATATAATATGCTACTAACTACTCAAATACATACATGTTTACACAACAAACACCACTGACCTCTATAACTATAAGTTATAGAGGTCAGTGACCGTCAGTGACAAACACTATGGATACCTACGCTCGCGAATGCAAATTCGGTGATTTACTAATTATTGATACCTAGTCATTGAATTCGTTTTGAAATAGCCTGTACTTTGTAATTTTTAGTGTTATAGACATTTATAAAATGTGGTGCTCATTTTTTTGTAATAAATCATCCCGAACGCTATTGTATTTTCGTTGTTTTATTTCAAGTAAACACCTATACAATTTTGTCACGAGCCGCCTCTGGCCTCTGGGTGAAATAAACAAGTCAAATGATTTTTGTTCTAATTGTATTTTGGTAGTAGTTTGTTTAGAATTTACATTACCATTGTTTAATTTTTATTTTGTATTTGCAGTAAAATAAAAAGATGAAAAACTTCATTAGGTATATTGTACGACACCTCACTCTGAATCGCGCTAGCGAAATTTTTTCGTTACAGAGCTCATATACAACTTTCGGACAATCTTCATTGAGGCCGGCCGGCAAATCGAGTATGTCGAGAAACTTCACTTATTCGATGGAGGTATTCTACCTTCCTTCCTCCACAGTTGTGGGACCCCGACGTGCATTGAACACGCAGCTTTCTGATACTAGTAGCTAAAATCAAAACCACAGAATATGTCTGTGATCAAAACCATAATAATATTTTTACCTATTATTTTACTAAAAGTCGAGTGCATCGAAATCGTAAATATGTTTTTCACCTTCCTGGTTTTTTTTCCATAGTAAATAGTGTTTTTGATTTGTTGTTGTATGAATAATTATTCTTACTTGTTGGTTATGAAATGTATATTGAAATAATTTACTTTTACAAATCACTAGTGATATTAGTTTTGAGTGAAAATGCTTGGATCAGCATAATATCATATTTGCTACTTCAAATACATGTTTTGATAAAAAAAAAACAATAGTGTAATGTAGGTAATAAAATAAAACTGCGTTTTATTGTAATCAATTTTGACATTATTTATTTCCCAAAATTACAACAAAATAGTTTACGCCAACAAATATAACTTTTATTTTTATAACAATCCTACTTGTTTTACATTCACGCCATCTAGACTTAAATCTTTATCATTTTTGTATACGTCTGTGTGTGTAAACGACCCTGTATGCAATGACAGATGTTATAATGCATTTTTTTACCGAATTGGGTGGATTTTAAGGCAATGATATGACATATTTCAATAAAATATAATATTCAGTAACCGCCATGACTATTCCTACGACCTTAATCTTTTCCAATTACGCAAAAACTCAAATAAACTAGAAATGTAGAATTCAGCGCCATCTAGCGGGATATTGGCTGGGAACAGATCGTAGCAATCACCTTAAATAATGAAGTACTGCGGAAAATGAATTAAGTTTTATCACTTTCTCCTTTTCTCCATTTCTTAAACTAAGAAACTAATAGATTCCTATGTTATACATTCTATTAGTCCATGGTTATACTAGGCATGATGAATAGAAATACATTCGGTAACTTAAGATTTAAATTATTTAAACGTTAAGTTTTTGTAGACAATATAACGAATGGACATATTACATATTCAATACCTAAAACTTTGTATGAAGTTTTGAACCAACTCTTTTAAAACAACGTAAAAATGAAGCTTAATGCAATGATAAGGAACTAAATCGTAAAAAAAATAGAGTTCTTAGGTAACTATATCTTTTTACATATCCTACACAACATTTGAAAATATATTTATTTTTGCAGTAACAACACAATAAACTACGCCATCATAGCATTAGTATGTAACTGCGAATTGTTATCAAGATCGTCGTAATAGTCAAACATAACAAGTTAAATGTTTATAGCATGTATAATTGTGTAGGCTGCAACGCTTCCTGATCATCAATTGATTTATATTGTACAAGATGGAGAGACAAGACTCAAGAGTGATTAAGATATTAACTGTGGACTGCCGCATTACGATGTTTAATAATTATCTCACCTTGCATACTTTTTACTTGAGTAATTATGTAATCGTTGCAAGGTTTATGCTCTATTCTATATCACGAATGGCATATTCTCTCATGTGTGTAAGAGTTTTCCAAGTCATCCACCTACAAATGAATCCACTTAATATTATTATAAAAAAAACGTGAGCCCTAATCAAAAGCCATTGGAGGTGACAGGTAAAGGCATTTATCACATCGGCTCTACATTTTTATCTCTTGAATAAACTCAAGTAGAAGTATGAATGATTATAAAGTAGGTACGTAGTACCAACTGAATGATAAACGAAGCCCATAATAATACTGAGCGAATTTTAACCACGTCAGCTAATCTCGATTGAAACATGTCTACGCAAACCTTCGTAGCCCGCAGGAAATAAAATAATAGTGTACAATAAGGCATGCTAACACAGATCAAAATTGCACACTCTATCTAAATAATTTAAATAACATATTTTCAATTCGCCGTCACCAAGCGTCCTCGGCGACTCTTTTGAAATTAAAATTTTAAAGAACTCATCCATGTTTATGTAAATCACTACAGCTGAAGAGGCGTAGTACTATGTACATACTTTCTTTTGTTAATTCCAAGAAGATTCACTCCTTATATTACATTGCTTGAAAACTTTCAACATTTACATTGCATTTAAAGCTATAAAATGAAATATTCAAATTTGCATCTATTTAAGTAAGAAAATTTTTTACCCGACTGCCAAAGAAGGAGGGTAATGTTTTTCGAGTGTATGTAAGTATGTATGTATGTCTTTTCCTTTGTGACCACCTGTAGCCTAAACGGCTTGATGGGTTTTGATGTATGAGGTATCGTTAGATTTGTCTTGATTACGGGAGTGTCATAGGATACATTTTATCCTAAAAGTCCCACGGGATAAAGACATAATAATATTTTTTCTAAATTTCCCTTTATTTAGTGTGCAGTCGGGTATTTTGTTTTTTTAATAATAATCTTGTTATAAACACATGTTAAAAAAAAAACAAAGGTATAATTTATGAATCAAAGAATTTGTCACGTGTTATCTTAAACTGTGGAAAACAACTTGAAAATCACGGAAATGTTTTTCCTTATTTACTGAGGTGTGAACGAATTAATGAATGTGTGTCTGAGATAAAGTTAAGAGGGGTTTTAACTTTTATGTTGTTTTCTACTAATAGTAGAGATTCTAGTGTAACGTTGTTCTAACTGCTCTAGGAAAGGGAGATGAATGTGTAAAAATGTTTAGACGTTGACTAATTTTAATTAAGTGTACTTAATTAGTAATATTAATCATATAAAAATCGTTGTTATTTTACTAAGTTTCATTTTTCCCCGTACTTAGAGCCTTAATAATTCTGTAAGTCCCCGTAAAATCCCCGTACGACTTTCTACGTATAATTAGATATTAAATTTTAATTTCCATACATAATATGGTATATCTATAATAAGATATATACAGCACCTGCTAGTGCGTAATATCATCAAATAGTAAATAAAACGTTATCTCAGCATATTTAACTAAACGGGCGAAAAGGACAATGATGTTTGTTTATGTTATGGATCAAGTGCGAAAGTGAATCAAATCGTGAATTATGACACGTTACATTGGGTGGAATAAAGTATAAAATTCGTGGGGTAGGAACTGGATGGGCAATGTACTTTTGAATATTAGACTGTAATAGATTTTTGAAAAGAAGGTTTAATCCGCCATTGTCGACATGCAAGACTCACGAATTTGTTAAGTTAGGTTTAACATTATAACGTATAAAACTACATAGAGCACCGATTTATAACCTAAGCTCTAGACCCACAAATTGATAAGGTTACCTTCGACATTTAAGAAAACATAGGATTCAGAGCGAAACGTGGCACCCGCAGCTCCATCGACGTATATATTCTTATGGTCATTATCAAAAATGCCTCTACTTCTCACTTGAACCGTAACATATATAAGGACGGCATTGCAAGGTCATCGTGGGAAGCGAGACTCTCTCACGTGGTATATGCAAATGTACGCTTAAAATGTAATCATGCACTAATGCAGTGGAGTTACATCACGACAATAGGACTTTCTTGGTAACTATGGTTACAAACATTACAAAGAAAGGTAATAGGTGTATGTAAACATTGTAATCCTAGGTACCTAGTGTGTATTTGTAAGTCGTAAGGAAGTGGCAAGTAGAAGAAAATTTCAATATTTTTAACCATATTGAATAATACGTCTCGGTTTTGGAAAATGTAGTAAAAAGAAGAGAGAATCTAAGGAGTCGTAGTTTTAATATTGTTGGTACTTAGTAAACTATTTACAATCATTGAATCTGAAGGAATAAATAACTGTTTCGAAAAATAAAACAGTAATTTACAATTTTCCTTCACATTGGAACAAGTTTTACGTAATGAATGGGAGACTTGAAACGTCTCTGCATGGTTTTTATTTCACACAAAGTCATTATAAAATTTCTCAGAAATCCCGGCGACACTACATTAAACTTCGTGCTGGTTTCCACAACTATATATTTTCCTTGTACTATAAATTTTTTCTAATAGATTTTATTATCGTTGATACCTATTGAAATGTTGACTCATAAAATTCTTTGACGCATGTGGTTTACTAACCACACCTTTGTAGATTAAATGAGATAAATTTACGTGTGATATAAGTTTAACTAAAACATTTATTCTCTACTACCTAAGTATTATGGACAGTAAATATACTATCCATGATACTTAGTAGAGAATAATTAATAAATTAGAGGAGAAATTAACTATATCAAAAACAAGTGAACGCACTTCGTCAGAATGAAATTTAGTATTCGACGGTTCTAATGATGTTTTGATTTATAATTGATGATTACCAGTTGAAACGAACATAAAAATTGCTTGTATTCTTCGCCGCATATGTGAAAAAGTTAAATCTCCCAATAAATAGTGCAGTAACAGCGCATTTTGGTCAGCAAAGCAAACAATATTACTACAAAAACTGCATTAACTTTTCAAAACACGCATACAAGATAAGTCTAATTGATCAACCGCAAGACGGATGACGAGTCGACTGTGCCTGTGGTCATTGAACCAAGACGTGATTGCTTGCATATTAGTTATTACAGCGTGATCTCAAAGGATTTTAACTGCTCGAAAAAAGGATATAATTGAGACTGGTTTTGAAAGAAGGAAAGGTGACCAGCTATAAACATTTAGGAAAGAAATGATTGGCAGCAATGACGTAAATAACTAAAAATTTCGAACACAAATAATTTTACATCACATGCATTCTTGTGGAAGCTCTATCTATTTAGATGAATAGTGTAAATATGTAAACAATAATTTCCTTTCTCCCGAAAGCCATTCCTGGACAAATGAAATACACGAATTTTAACAGATCCTAAACTGTCACTTTTTCTTTATTTTACTTACTTAATAAATTTAAAGAATAAGATTCAGGCTCGATCCCGTTCATTTTTAAAACTCTGTAGATGTACAATTGCCAGGTTTATGGACTTTTAGATGTTGTACTTTAAATATAGGCATTGGATATTATTGAGAAAGACATGTAGGAACTAGAAAGTAGAGCTATTCAATAATAAAGGTTTTTCCATCCATAGGAAGAAGTACGATAGTAGGTACACTGTAATTTGTATGTTGACACTGCAACGCTAACCTCTCTGAACATTAATATATTATAGATAGTCAAATAATTAATCAATACTAAATTTTATAGTGCCTGTAAGCATATATACCTACAAAGACTGCGATTGAAAACACGAGCATGTTTTGCAAAACAATAAGATAAATGCGAATTACAATACAATAGTGAAACAATATCAGCCTGTACAACGCAATCCGAGATTCAATCAATGCATGATGTCATTTTGTCTGTCTCTTGTCACAGCAGGAATATCTCGCCCGGTTTGACATACGTTTATTTTTAATGCTAGAGCACTTAGCTTTTAATGGCTTAACTAATGTTTCATATAAATTGATATAAAATGCGTTTATATTGCTTGCAATGAGCAATTAATTTTAATGTTTATAAATTATCATACTATCTGTATCTGCACGGATTTCCCAGGATAAATAACCTAATACATTGATTAAAATATCATAAGTGAACCAACACGTTTTAATTCCAGCTTTTAGCTTTTATATCCTTACTAGCCGTGCCCTGCGGTTTCACCCACGTGGCTCCCCTTCTGTTGGTCTTAGCGTGATGATATATAGCCTTATAGCCTTCCTCGATAAATGGGCTATCTAACACCGAAATAATTTTTCAAATCGGACCAGTAGTTCCTGAGATTAGCGCGTTCAAACAAACAAACTCTTCAGCTTTATAATCTTATATATAAAAATGAATCGTAAAATGTGTTGGTAAGCGCATAACTCGAGAACGGCTGAACCGATTTCGATAATTCTTTTTTTATTATATTCCTTGAAGTACGAGGATGGTTCTTATGTAGAAAAAACGTAAACATGTACCACGGGCGAAGCCGGGGCGGACCGCTAGTATTAGTATAGATTTGAACGGATTTTTAAAAACTTCAATAAGGCATCTACCGCAAGGGCTTTTAAAGATTAAATTTAGTAAGTAGTAGTACTCATCTCTTAAAAACAAATTTCATAACGAACTTAAAACTGGTATCAACCGGTAATTGAATAACAAACTCGATTTAATAAAGTTACCACTTACCAGGTTATGGGTTTATGGGACGAGTCCAAATCACAATGACCTGACCTTTACTTGCGCCATCTCGTTCGCTAGAGATAGTAGAAATAATATTTATTAGACAGGTAACACCGAGGTGCGTGTCGAAAGGAGTTTTGTAAGTGAAGCGAAATGTTTAAATGTATGTTAATGTATGCGGGTTTTTGGTTGGAGATCGGTTGAGAATATTGTACAAATGTTCATGCCTTCTCTTAAAGGATTGTGTAGTTTGTAAATTTGTTCTTGATAAAAAAGTCTTTATCTAAAATACCAACTTATGTATTTTCACATCATTTTTTTTTATTTAGCACATACATATAGCCTCTAAACTTCTCATAGGTGAAAAATATTTGTATCGGTTTAAATTGCTGATATAGTCAATTGCATCAATGTTTTTACTCTTTGGCTTTTTTATCATAATTAATAATAATCATTTTAACTGTCAGATAAGTTAATCAAAACATATGCAGGTGATATGAAACTGGCTTTTCAGGAGTAGAGCGCTACAAAAGTAAATATGTATGTATGTATGATTAACATGTAGTACTTTATATATGGATTGATATTATCGTAACATATGATCTAATATTTAGTTATGTATGTCCATATAATAAACAAGTAGTGGGCGATTTGCGTCATTTACCTATTCATTGTAATGCATTGCATTCCGCCTTATGATAATGTGTTAAGACGAGGCTCCCTAACATAATTTCTGGCACTGAGAGACCGGTTACGATTCTAGACGCTAACACAGCCGTAATAAAGTTGAATATCGCGTGCGCTCTTTGATCGCGTTCGAGCTCGAAAAGTAAGTCTCAATTCTTATTTCGTTTATAACTAACTAGCGACCCGCCCTGGCTTCGCACGGGTGCAATGCTGATACTAAATACACTACAGAAAAATTGTGAACGTTGTATAGGTATAAAAATATAGCGGCCCGCTCCGGCCTCCGGCATCGCACGGGTATAAAATACATAGCCGGGCGGCCGCAAACGCTACGTCCTGCAATTTTTAAATCTGTAATATCTTCGAAAATATTCACTTAAATCATACGGTGTAAAGGGCCATATAGATCTATATTAAATGAACAATGTATCCATGGTATTTAATTGGTTAAGGATTAATGCTGTATTGGTTAAAATCGCTTCGAAAATTAGCCATTATTTGTCGTAAAAAGTAAATGACAAAAAAAAGTTATTGTGGGTTATCCATAAGAGATAGACATATACCATCGCGGACTTTTCTGTAGACCTTTTCAATGTGTATAATACTTAGTACATTATTTTGATAAAACTCGTAGGGTTCAGCCTGCGTTTGCAATGTAAGCGGAATAAATGTAATTTTTTACGACATCACATTAGAAACCTCAAAAATAACAGTACTTCTCCACTACTTAATGGATCTTATTATACATATAAACCTTCCTCTTGAATCACTCTATCTATTAAAAAAAACCGCATCAAAATCCGTTGCGTAGTTTCAAAGATTTAAGCGTACAAAGGGACATAGGGACATAGGGACAGGGAAAGCGACTTTGTTTTATACTATGTAGTGATGAAGTAATAATTGATCTAGAGAAAAAATATCTTGTGATTCAACAGTAAACTCTATTTTCTTACTGTTAACATTTATTTAAGACATAAAGTCCAAGTAAATCTTAAAAAAATGTAATAATCCTTAAAAAGGCATAATTTTTGAATAAAAAATGAATCGAGCGAAAATGTTACAATTACGTTACTGTCTTGTACATCGAAAGAAAAACACCCCATAAATCATATATATACTAAAGTTTCATTTTGATTGTATGTTTTCCTGTTTCAAAATATTAATGCAAATTCACATAAAATTTAGGGAGCCTCCCCTAGCTTAAATGAGAATATTATATCATGGCATGATTAATTAAACATGCATTGGCATACTTAATAGGTTGTTTGATTACTTGCATATTATATAGTTCATAATTTATATTGGATAATGTTTGAAAGGAAGTTCCGCAATATTTTGGGTTCCTCTACCGTTACCGCATCCTCAAAAATGAAAATAAAAAAATCCTCTTCCGCTATCGCTTCCTCAAAATTTAGAGGAAATTTATGAGGATGCTGATCCGATCGGAGTCGGACTCTACTAACGAACAAGAGTAGAGTCTTACCGCCATATTTATATCTGCGCCTAACACTTATCTCTAAACATAATAATATAACATTTTCTCTAATACTCAGAAGAAACATATTTTACCAAATAATATTTGTCAAAAGTGATTTTAAATTAAAAAACAAACAAGTTGTTTATGCTTACATAATAATATCTAAGTACCAGTTAGGTAGTTTTTTTTTGTTGAAATCGCCTAATGTCGCTTCTGGCACTGATATAGATTAGGTTTTTTCTGTGGGTTTTTTCGAGTAATAGATATGCATAAACAAAAGCTCATCTGAGTCCGGCTCGTGACTTCGTAAATTCGCTATTGGGCGAGCTAACCTAAAACAATAAACATCAATATGTAGAGACAGGAAAATGGCTTTTGTTTTAATTTTTAATTTTAAAAGTTTTTGTTTTTTAATTTTGATTATAATTTCCTATCATCCTCATCCTCATCCGCTTCCTCTTCCGCTTCCTCATCCGCATCCTCTTCCTCAAAAAAATATCCTCTTTCTCATCCGCATCCTCTAAATTTGTGTGTGAAAATTCCTCTTCCTCCTCCTCTTCCTCATAATCACTTCCTCAACAACCCAATTTGAAATTGACGAATTAAATACGGATAGACTTGTCAATTTTGATAAGGTAACTGTGAATAAGATGATTAATCTCGTACGATTTTATCTTCGTCTAAATATGGTCACCCAGTTTGTCATCGTATGAGGGTTATCTTTAGATAAATATGTAAGATTTTTTGTTCTAAAAACACGAAGGGTTAGTAGGTTTTTGGTTTAAAAGAAATATCTGGATTTGTGGATAAACAGACATTCCTGTCTCGGTTTATGTTAAAAATAAAAAATAAATAAAAATTGATGAACTGCTTTAACGTAGGTCTAATCTATAAGTTAGACCGTACGATTACCTACCATATTTGCATGTGGTACATATTTATATAAATTTAAAATATTTCTAAATTGGAAACAAATATCTAACTGACCAAATAACAAATAAATTAACAGCGAACAATTATTATCTGTAACTAATCATGCATAATTTACTATAGATTTGAATATACATACTCGCATTAAACGTAAAGACAAATTGCAGCCATTTTAACTGAATATAGTATAATGATAATTTGGAAAATCCAAAAGTGCACGCCTCATAATTTTTTTTTAATAAATATTTATTAATTATTATTTTTGTTTATTTAATAACAATTAAACCACATCGAATCAGACCCTGAAAAATGAAAGGGTTCTATTCCTGAGCATACTCAAGCGTAAGAGAAAAAAAAAGACTCGATTAGTAAAGTATTTCGGTCGCTATCGTGTTAACAAGAAAAAGGATCCGCACATACAGACACACGGACGTCCAAGACAGAACTTTTTTAAACTGTTTTTTAACTAGTTTAAATAACAAAAATGACATCAAAAATATCATGAACGTTAAAAATAGTGTTTTTTCTTAATATGTGTGTGTATGTATTATCTTACAAGTGCAATGTATGATACATAAAGACATTTTAAGTTTGAAAAATCAGATGTTTTGCGCGAAGTGACAGTAGTACCCACCTCAACGCTTCGCTTATGAGGCGTGCAATATTTCCTCTTCATACATTCGTGAAACTGGCGCTAAATTATTATGCAAATATCGTGAATAAAGGCGTATAATTAAGTCGTGTGGTGTATTTGTTCTCGAGGTTTCCTCGTACGTGATCGTGGAACTAAGTCAGGTCCCTTGTTAATTTGTTAAGGACTGACAAATAAGCGTAGATGTTTGAATGTGTTTCGTACTGCAGCTTTATGCTAAATATTTGCACAAATTAAGCATTTGAGCAAATTCCCTTGTATGCATTGAAAATGAAGACAAGGGATGTTTGACTTATGAGTTAAAAACACCGCTTTAGATTCTAATAAAATGCGTGGAGACTGGAGATTATTAAAATATCGTATCCTGCAGGCTGATGATTAGTCAACTAAAAGCACGTGGCAAAAAGTAAACTAAATATAAACTGCATTGTTCTTAAAAATAAACATTCCATTATCCACACTTTATCGCCCTTTTGCTCGCCCTGGGCCTACTATGGTAGAACCGAGATAAAAGCTTTATGATTTTAAAGCTCTATGACGTTTATTTTTTGTTTAATTTAATTTTATAGATATATTGTATAGATATCGCCTAATTTATTATTAATTTCTGTGAATGTAGTGTTCATCTGTAATTGTTGTGTATATAATAAGTTATAAATCCTATTGTTACTGTTTAACGCGAAAGATACGTATGTAACAACTGTTGATGAACCTTTTTAGTAAATAAATAAATAAACGATGATCGACTAATATTTAATATTGATTTAATCGATTAAGCAGTTTTCCGTTTATCCATCACAATCAATTTACCCAACCTCCTTATTATTAATGAACATTAAAACATTACAATAGAACGTTGATTTTATAACACGTAATCCAACGAGTCAGTAGGTATATGCTGCGTAGTCATGTAGGCGCATATTTAAAGCTGTCCCGTGCCATTCAAGTAATGATATAACTTAATATATTCGCATACCAGTCCAGGAATGGCGCTTGTCATCTAATGGACTACATGATTTGTATAAATAAAACGCTGGGTATTTTCCGTTCATATTGGATTAGCTGTAAGGTTGATTGATGTTAACTGTAGTAGAGAACGCTGTAGATATAAGCAAAAATATATAAAATAATTATTTGAGAATACAAAGTTCAGTGAATTTTGTATCAGAAATAATAAAAAATATTCAATGATCGAAATCACTTAGTGTAAAAATCTGCAATAGGTAAATGCTTAATATTTTTAGAAGTCAAGATTTTGTGAGAATTTATATTTGCATCAAGTAATTAATAAATGTGTAATTGTTATTAATCACAATTTGTGAATGTTAAAATATTAAATGAACAACACAATCTTCTAACGTTATTATTACGTGGCCACCGCGCCATTGACCGATATTGCACGCCTCATAAGCGAAGCGTTGAGGTGGGTACTACTGTCACTTCGCGCAAAACATCTGATTTTTCAAACTTAAAATGTCTTTATGTATCATACATTGCACTTGTAAGATAATACATACACACACATATTAAGAAAAAACACTATTTTTAACATTCATGATATTTTTGATGTCATTTTTGTTATTTAAACTAGTTAAAAAACAGTTTAAAAAAGTTCTGTCTTGGACGTCCGTGTGTCTGTATGTGCGGATCCTTTTTCTTGTTAACACGATAGCGACCGAAATACTTTACTAATCGAGTGTTTTTTTTTCTCTTACGCTTGAGTATGCTCAGGAATAGAACCCTTTCATTTTTCAGGGTCTGATTCGATGTGGTTTAATTGTTATTAAATAAACAAAAATAATAATTAATAAATAATTATTAAAAAAAATTATGAGGCGTGCACTTTTGGATTTTCCAAATTATTTTAAATTTATTGTTCGTGTTGCATTTCCTAAAATTATACGTACACTAAATTATACAATATATTTTATTTTGTAACGGTACATTACTTTTAGTTTACCAGATGTCAGCGGAATTGAGTTGTAGCCTGTATGTGCGTATGTGGTAATTGGGATCGTTGGTTAATCAGGTTAATCAAGATGATTAAGAAATTGGGAATAGTTTTGTAAACTAAGTTGTTTATTTTATTAAATACTAGCTGTGCCGCGCGGTTTCACCCGCGTGGCTCTGCTTGCGGTCTTAGCGTGATTATATAGCCTATATTACTCGTGGATAATGTAGCTTTCGAATGGTGAAAGAATTTTTAAAATCGGTCCAGTAGTTTATGAGCCTATTCATTACAATCAAACAAACAAACAAAGTTTTCCTCTTTATAATATTAGTGTAGACTTACATATGATTTCATGTGTAATATTTTCTAACAAACATATGTTTTATTTTATGCCTCGAAGAAGCCACGAATGCCATGCCATGTCTATTGCCTTGTTTATTTTATGTTCGTGTATCGCGTTTAGTTTATCCTAAATTCTAACACTTATTGTAAAGGGAATAAATGTGTGTATTTGTCATTTTATTTAGTCAATACGAATCAAGTAATCCTCTACTGTTCTTTATATGACAATCCTGCATATAATGCTATTTCAAACTTACAGAAACACTTAAATTTTATCTATCTGCACCAATTCACTAATTGGTTACCCGTCACATCGCATATGACGAAAACTTTCAAAAGCGTGTGACTTTTGTTAAACAAATTTTATCAATCACTATGTAGTCGTAATATGAACGTAACAACCTAAGGTAACAACCATATAACAACTGATGTAATTGCCATTTCGACATAAGCTACCGTCTGACTGCTAATTGCTCTCACGTTGTTATGGCCATTTTATAATCTCACTAATACATTTTTATCAAATGTAATACAAGTTACATGGGTCGTTGTGAGTGTGATGGACGGCGTTGTATAATTCTGTTGAAAATTTTGTGGTTCACAAATGCATGCATAGTTATTAACTTATTAAATAAGACCTCATTTTCATGATGATAATCATTTTTTGTTAAGAGGATTCCAAGTATTTCATTTATTAAATATTATAATACCCAGAGTTTTAGCTATGAATGAATATGCCTTTTTTCAAGTGATAAAATCTAGTCTTGAAGACCACGCATGGTCCCCGGGGAAGAAGCATTGGGTTCACAGACATATTATATTAAGTCTTGATACATGTCTGTGAGTGGGTTCCTACGAGCTGCTCAATTATTTAGTAGATAACAAGGGTTATCTGCTAAATAATTGAGCATCGATGCCCACGTAACAATCCACCAAATACAAATAATTAGGTAACTCGATGTCAAGTAAGAATTACATAACAAACTAATAATTTCGAGCTTAACTCCATTTGCCTCATTTCAAATGTTTTTCAAAACTCGCAAAACGACTAGTCATTTAAATATCAACTCTATGCTGATCTGACACGGTTCAAAATACACTGCAGATGAATTCAGGAAAGGATTTTGGTAGTGTACCATTAGTTCACTAGTCACTACGTAACTTCCTTGAATGCGGTCTGAATGCTCTTCAGTTTGAAGACAGTCGTGAGTTCGTAATGCCTGTGAAATTTGTATTGCCTTGATATTTTAAGGCAATTTACCTGGTCATTAACAAATAAAACTTTAGCCTCGTCATTTGAAAATATGTGCAACTTATTTATATTTTACAGAGTTCATAAAAGTGGTTATTATTATTTATTATATGCCTTAAGGAAAAATAAAACTAGAAGTAATAATTTTGTGGGAAAATGGAGAGTTATTCCATTATGGACTAACCGTGTTGAATTTAAAAAGTGATATTTTAATGTAAACAAATGTTGTGGTTACCCTTTTAGACTATAAATTCATTATCTTCATTTAACCACACGATTCACTTTCCACTTTACAAAATTGTTATCTTCTGTGTTGTTATGGAAAATATCTTGATCATAGAATATAATAAGCATTTATCGTAGGTCCTTCGTAGGTAATAAGCATTTATCGTAGATCCTTCGTAGGCATCGTAGGCATCTTCAGAATCCTTAAATTAAACTTAATACATTTTATTTATATTAAAAACTAGCGGTCCGCCCCGGCTTCGCCCGTGGTACATAATTACGTTTTCTCTACATAAGAACCATCCTCGTACTTCAAGGAATATAATAAAAAAAGAATTATCGAAATCGGTTCAGTCGTTCTCGAGTTATGCGCTTACCAACACATTTTGCGATTCATTTTTATATATAAGATTAATAATAATTTAACCCAAAATCAAAATTTCAATTTTTAATTGGTATACCATGACAGTCACAGGAGTTCTAACTAACTCAGTTGTATTCCTTATAAAGTAACAGAAATGAGGACCTTGTGGAAATATAGTCAAGTATTATTGAAATAAGTCTATATTATTCAGTTTCTATATTCAATGAAGCGACATTCAGTTAATCTGGGCAACTAACCTTCGTCTAGATTACGGCTATTTCAATAATAAATTTGCGGAACAAACAGTCTATTATTGCTTGATTGAATACTTGTTCCGGACGTCACGGTACTTACGATTTACTCAATGTGAATTGTAAAGAATTTTCAAGTTTATGTTATTACTTATTACGAAATGGCGTTCGTATTTGCGTGTGTGTTTCTTGTTTTATGTACGTATTTATTATGTACATTGTCCATTGACTTATCTATTAAAAATTGAGATATCTTTGTAGAAGGAGAGTATGTAACAATACAATATGCATGAATAAGAAAATGTTAAATGCTTATCTCTATTCTTTGTTAAGTAATATTATACAATAGAAAATTTTTACGCAAAATTGGGATTAGGAGCAGACTTCCAGAATTAACTTGGGAAAGTTCTAACAAAAATAAAACTTTTAGGTTAAGAAATAAGTTACATAACGAGAGACAGTCGCGTTATAATATTCTTAAGTGCAGCCAAGCTGAACACATAAATCATTACATTTCATAAATCCCATTATGAAATCATAGCTTCCATTTAGATGTCTGCTAAACGCAATATCCTAAACAAATCAAAAACAAGTTTCATTTATAGCGGTCACTATGGTTATTTCGTCAACGAGCACTTCATCACTACATAGTATAAAACAAAGTCGCTTTCCCTGTCCCTATGTCCCTATGTCCCTATGTCCCTTTGTACGCTTAAATCTTTAAAACTACGCAACGGATTTTGATGCGGTTTTTTTTAATAGATAGAGTGATTCAAGAGGAAGGTTTATATGTATAATAACATCCATTAAATAGTGGAGAAGTACTCTTATTTTTGAGGTTTCTAATGTGATGTCGTAAAAAATTACATTTTTTCCGCTTACATTGCTAACGCAGGCTGAACCCTACGAGTTTTATCAAAATAATGTACTAAGTATTATACACATTGAAAAGGTCTATAGAAAAGTCCGCGATGGTATATGTCTATCTCTTATGGATAACCCACAATAACTTTTTTTTGTCATTTACTTTTTACGACAAATAATGGCTAATTTTCGATGCGATTTTAACCAATACAGCATTAATCCTTAACCAATTAAATACCTTGAATACATTGTTCATTTAATATAGATCTATAAGGCCCTTTACACCGTATGATTTAAGTGAATATTTTCGAAGATATTACAGATTTAAAAATTGCGGGACGTAGCGTTTGCGGCGGTAGCGGCCGGCCGCCCGGCTATCTATTTTATACCCGTACGAAGTCGGAGCGGGCCGCTATGTTCTTATATACAACGTTCACAGTTTTTCTGTAGTGTATTTAGTATCAGCATTGCACCCGTGCGAAGCCGGGGCGGGTCGCTAGTCCTATATAAAATACAAGCTGTCTCGGCAAACGCTGTTCTGCCCGTTGATAACACACGTTATCTATGAACGTTGATATGCACACAAAATTTTATGAAAATCGGTCAGGCCGTTTCAAAGGACTACGACACGAGAATTTTATATATTAGATATTCTGCGCAAAACGTAATTTACGTAACTGGTTCGGAAATTAGACCAAAAAGGTGGTATACAAACAAATTGGTCACAAATGGAGGAAGTGCTTGGGTATGCAGAGCCCATCGGCCGCACTTTCAATGCAAATGGCTCGGTAACTGTACTTAACTGTGATGTCAATTGCCAATTCGGATGTGGACTAAGGAGGGCGAATAAGCAGTTGAAATCAAATGTTTTATTTTGATTATGGAAGTGCTTCTGGAATCTTTCGCATAATACTGTGACGGTTATGCAAAAAGTATTGTTATTCTAGATGATACATTCAGACCTCATACAGGACAGATATAATTTCTGTTTTAAAAATAAACAAAAATTCGATTAATTTTTTCATTTCATTAATATCTATGCATGGCGGAGGAAGTGAGAACTGTGAAGCAAAATATTTGCAATCCACATGGTTGTCTATATTTTGAGTTGCATTTTGATAAGATAAAGTAATACAAAAGAAATTTCTCATAATTTTAGTAATTAATTTCACTTATAAGTTATAATACAATCATGAAACTTTTAAAACCTAATCATAAACAAAACGAAACTACTACCAGTATTACACTAAGAAACTATATAATAACATAACACATGATATCAAAAATACAATTAAATAGTTGATAACGAGCACGCAGACATGTTCCGTGGCTTTCGACTTTCTCGAGTTTAATATTCCTCGTGCGCTTGAACTCGGCTCGAATTAGCACCTGCCTATTTGATTCTGTCACTTTCTGGATAAATATTTAATGTTTGGCTTCTATTTTTAGGCGGCCAAGTGTGGACACAGATAAAAAATGGATTTATGGATAAACCATAACGAAAAGCAATCATTTACTAATTTATGTAACTAATTTGCTAAATTATAACTACTCAGAGGCTATTCATTGTGAAATACTTCAAGACGGAAAGCTGCCTTTGCATATACTGTGTGTTTATAGACCACCAAAGACAAACAAATTGGGATTTGTGAAGAAAATACAACAAACTTTACTTAATAATGTGGAAACAGGCTATTATATTATATGTTTTCATTTACAATGTTTTGACTGCTTTATGTTCTAAATATACATGTCTGTGTTCTAAATGCTATAATGGCTGCCAATGTAGGACAAGTCATGGTTTCGACCATAGGTACTGACTAACTTCCACAATCGATATACAATACACCATAATTGATTTGATATGCAATTATATAAAACGTCTTTCATTTCCTCTTTTTTATATAAAATTTCAAATTATTGGTTTTACTTCTTCTTGTATTTTTTCCTACATTAATAAGGTTTTCATTCTAACTTAATTATTCTTTACAGATACTGCAATGTCGAACTACGTAGCAACAAATCTTCAGCGGAGTAACAGTTTATCTTGGCGGTCAATTAACACTGAATGCGTAAGTTACTTTGTAGATCATCTATAAGGCTTCATTTAATTCCGATTGATTAAAGATACCCCGCTAAGTAATAGATTGTTCTATCATCTACTTAAGTTCTTAAGCCGCTTCGGTCAAGGACCAATTATAAGGCTTTACAAGGTTAAGTAGAAAGATCCTTCTACTCAGTTTGAGTTATGAAACAGAAAATAGGTGGATACTGCTTTAAAATGGGTATTTTTCTTGTTGACACTAAAAAGAAATATAGTCTTGTCTGGTAGAAATTACAATAAATTCGATTAGATTATAATGAGTTTACTTACCTTTACAGAACTCAGGACAAGCCTGTAAAGGGTATCTTCTTGTCTCATGGAAAATACTTGCGCCCTTCATGGATTTAGCTTATCATTGCGTAAATTATCACATAGCAACTACCCAACCTCTTTTTTTCTACAAGTCGTTAAAACAAAACAATTATTAAAAAAAGTACCAAACCAGCGTTACTTGAACCGCACCTGTGACCAATTGTTACAGCCATTTAGCTCGTGAACTTTGCGCAACCCATAGCGGTCAAGGTGGCGAGCTAGAAGCTAGGTGACCAGGCTTTTGGCTTTTGTAGGACTGAAAATTAATTTTAATTGCTTACAATTATGTGTCTACATTCTTTGGTCGTTTGCCTTAATTATAATTGTTAGCAATCTTGTGGAAAGTATTAAAATTTAAAATTGTTATTAAGATCATCTTCAATTTTGCAAGTTTTTGCATATTTAAGAATATACGTACAACAGACAATGATAAGATGTCAATTTTCCACAAAAATAAGTATGTTAGGGGCTACATCGGGCCATGTAAAGGCAACCGTGGAATATTATCACTTACCTACATGAACGCCGCGCCGCGGCCTTTGCAGCTGAGAACACATGATAGGCTGCATATAAATATTAATCTTAAAAATAAGACTTGAAATTTCCAATACGATCAAATAGAAATAAAAGTTGAGACGAGTTTCAAATTCTAACAAAATTGTGGAAACCCATTGTACAAAACAATTATAATCATACTGTATGTTTGTATCCAATTTTATGCGATGGTTTAACCTACATATACCTACGATGCAATGCATTTCGAACATTTGTTACCAAACGAAGCGTGAATGTTATTTTATATTTTGTTTTCTGAATTTAATTTTTATTGTTTTGCCCTAAATACCTACAATGCAGATTACTCAATAACATTCTTATATTTTACAATAATATTTACAAACATTACGTTAAATCTATACTAATCTATACTACGTTAGTTTGTTTGTTTGAACGCGCTAATCTCAGAACCTACCGGTCCCATTTGAAAAATTCTTTCGGTGTTAGATAGCTCATTTATCGAGGAAGGCTAGGCTATAATATATAATTACGCTAAGACCAATAGCTAGTACTATATAATATTATCTGTGGTTATGCTGCGTTTACAATTTACATTTTCAACTTTAAGATTATTTTGGTTTATAAATGGACGATTTCTCAATTTATGAATGTTATTAAACTCGTTAGTTGTTACGAAAATCAAACCCAAACATTGATTCATTTCAATTAAGCTTATTTTTAAAAGTAATTTTCTTTTATTTTTACAACGATCGACATGCTAAGTCGACATGTCTCGATTATTGATATTAATCCCAATATTACCTAATTTAAGTCGAGTATAAAATAAAAGACAATAGAAAAAGAAAATAATTGGATATTGAATATAGATTTCTAGTAAATTATGAAATTTTGCAATAATACTTGTCTAGCGAGTGACCAAGTTAACGCTTACCTACTTTTATTTTGCCAGTCAATTAAAAGTAATTGATGCGGTTTTACTTTGGTTTTACTTTCTATCAGAAAGTCACGTTTTTCTTCAATTTGATTTACTGTCACGTCTGTCAGATTGGTCTAAGATCCGAACATAAGGCGAAATTCAACGGCGTGATAATAGAATGAGACCAATTTTATAATTAATTTAGTCTATTAAAAAATGTATTAAAAATGGGTTGACTGGGAAAATCCTGGACAGGACATTTTTAATGAATTAAATTTTTTTTATTTATTTTTATTTTTTATTAATTGCAGTTTCGAGATAATAAAACAATTTTGTAATAAAACAGTGCTGACATAATTTTTTTTTTCATCATCCTATCAAGTGAAAGTAACTGGTACCGACATACCTGTTTATACCTGCCAACCTAGCCGTTTGTCCCGGTAAATATTAGAAAACTATGACTGCACATTCTGTAGGTTTCATACTTTAAGTCTATTATATATTTTTTTTTATTATCTTGATACTGCAATTAATTAAAAAAAAAATGTTTTTTTTTAAATTCATTAAAAATGTCCTGTCCAGGATTTTCCCAGTCAACCCATTTTTAATACATTTTTTAATAGACTAAATTAATTATAAAATTGGTCTCATTCTATTATCACGCCGTTGAATTTCGCCTTATGTTCGGATCTTAGACCAGATGAGATAGTTTTGTTTTATGATCTAGCTTTTCCTTGATTTTCACTAGTTTCTACATGAAATATTAATCGACTGACGACTAGTAGGTATAACTGGCATCTCTGTGATCTTATTGCCAGTTTTTCATAATACATATGTGGATCTCTAGTCTGCTAAATGTTATATAGGACAAGTATAGATGCATTGATAAGAACTAGAGTTATTGATTTCTAATTAACTAGGTATCTAATATAATATTGAGACGTTAAGCCTTGATAATCGATTATTATTAAGCATTGAACAGATGCTTTTGCACGCCTCATAAGCGAAGCGTTGAGGTGGGTACTACTGTCACTTCGCGCAAAACATCTGATTTTTCAAACTTAAAATGTCTTTATGTATCATACATTGCACTTGTAAGATAAAACATACACACACATATTAAGAAAAAACACTATTTTTAACGTTCATGATATTTTTGATGTCATTTTTGTTATTTAAACTAGTTAAGAAACAGTTTAAAAAAGTTCTGTCTTGGACGTCCGTGTGTCTGTATGTGCGGATCCTTTTTCTTGTTAACACGATAGCGACCGAAATACTTTACTAATCGAGTCTTTTTTTTTCTCTTACGCTTGAGTATGCTCAGGAATAGAACCCTTTCATTTTTCAGGGTCTGATTCGATGTGGTTTAATTGTTATTAAATAAACAAAAATAATAATTAATAAATATTTATTAAAAAAAAATTATGAGGCGTGCACTTTTGGATTTTCCAAATTATTGTTTTCTTTCGAGCAATATACTGTTTTTACCAATTAATAGAAATTTATTACTAAGGATTTTAGGAAAGTTTCATATAACACTTCATATAATCTATCTAGATTTTCAAATCCACACCTGTACCTGATACAGTAAGTATATTGCAAAATATACATTAACCTTCACAGAAATTTTCATAATGATTCTTTAGCCTACCCTATTGTTCTTCACACAGTTCAACAAATGTCCCAAAGGCAATTATTTCAGCTTAATATTCTCAAAACTAACCAAGCCATGTCTCGGCTCCATTCCCCGAGGTGTCAAGGCACGCAGACAATTAAAGGAAACTGTGAATGGAAGGAAATTGCAGATGTCAACAGCATTGTCGGTTGTTACTGTTCTGTTGAATTTGTGAAACCACTTCGTTTAATGGCGTTAATTTTGGCAAGATAATGGTTTACATTTTACAAGGTCTTTGGTTTTGGGGTTCTCGTTGTCTTTGTCATACTTAGATATTTCTCTAAGATATTTTCAATGAAAGGTTAGCTGCGTCTCGAAAACCGAATACTCCAAAGTTTAGAAAAGCTAACGTTGTGTATTTCAGTTATGCATTTGATTAGATGTTACATGATATATTTTTTTAAACATATTTTGCAGTTTATCCATGAAATATTCATATTTTTCACTGTTCCTTGGTTTCAACAACAGTTAAAAGTGACGAAAAATAAAAACCATGCATGAATATGGCATGAATCCTGTACCAAAACAAGCCTTGAACAAACTCAAGGGACAAGTTTTTCCTGCAGTTACATCTGAGTTCATTTGAGGTTAATTTTCAAGCTTCGGTATTGAGGAAAAAATCTCATGTTTGCGTTGTATCTTTTGTCTTATCTTAAACACTTTGATGAAGGAATATTTGCTGTACAATTAGTGAAAAATGTTTATTATATGAATGATGGTTAAATATTTACGAAAAAAGGCTTTATGATATATCATATCTATACATATAATAAAATCGTAGGAAAGTCAAAACTGTACATTGAATATTTTTTTAAAAGAATACATAATCCATGATCTATAATCGATATAGAAGCCAAAAATATAGTTTTTAGAATTTTTGTCTGTTTGTCTGTTTGTCTGTTTGTCTGTTTGTCTGTATGTTTGACCGAGCTAATCTCGAAAAGTACTGCATAGATTTACTTCAAATTTTGCATGAATATTCCTAAGAGGTCGGGTGAGGATAGTTTAAACATATTATCATGATATCACCTTCGGGGGAGGAGCTGTGAGCCTTTATTTTTCTTACATATTCCGTGTACTACGACAGCGTACAATCTAAAGACTCATGTTTAAATGTTGGTTTCGAGTAAGCCATGCTATTATCTAGCTTTACAAAATAAAAACTATGTCATTTACGTAATTTGGGCAGAGAAACAGTTAAATGAATCTTAGCAGTATAAAGACAAATTTGAAACAGCGCCATCTATGAAGTGTTAGAAAAATCAAACACACGTTAACTATTGGAAATTAATAATCAAATGACGCATATATAAATGTTGTTTGACAATATCTAGATTGACACTATAAAAATTATGCCATTTAAGTAACTTGGGAAGAGAAACATAGTTTAAAGAATGTAAGTTGTATAATGTTAATTTTGTAACAGCGCCATCTATGAGATTTCGTAAAAATCAAATCAATTTAGATGTTAACACTACTGAATACACAGTTGGAAATTAATAATTTAAATATAATTATGTTATTCATTTAACTCTTTAGCCCATATCTTCCCTTCCCTATAAGGTATATTTCGTGTAAATAATAAATATACTACATTTTTTTAAAGTGAGGGTAGATGTTTATTATTTTAAGTAAAACTAGACACCATTATCTACAGTTAATCTAATATTGATTGCGTTCATTAGTTACAATTTTAAAAATCTTCGTATTTTATTTACCGCCCGCGGGTTCGTCCGCTTTGTCTAAAACCTAATAAATTATATACTAAAACCTTCCTCTTGAATCAGTCTATCTATTAAAAAAACCGCATCAAAATCCGTTGAGAAGTTTTAAAGATTTAAGCATACAAAGGGACATAGGGACAGAGAAAGCGACTTTTTTTATACTATGTAGTGATATTTATAAAGCAATAGAATGCCATAAAACCAAAAATATCAAATGCAATCTTCGTGTTTTGTGAACTTTCACCATCATGCGTTCCCACAAAAAGTAAGTTGTTACTTAAAGGTATTTATTATTTATAATGATAGCAATTCATGTTTTTTGTTGGTAGGTATTATATTACACTTTTAGAATGAAATAATAAAATGATGAATTCTTTTATTATTTTGAGGTGCATTGGGAACAGTAGTTTTTGATAAAATTTTATTTGTAAGTAGCTTTTTTTATAGATTTACAGTTAACTTTTGATTTTGTTATTTACAGATTCAATGCTCATAAAATTATATCGCCTTTGGAAGACGATTTCTGCTGATATTTTTACAACACCACTTGAAAATTGATGATTTGATGGTAGAGATAGTAGCAGCGAGGATTAAGACGTGAAAATTAGTAATCATCCGCTTCGTCAATTTTTGACTGAAGTTAATGTCCAACGTCCAATGGTTCAATCATTGGAAGTATCTCGGGAAATTTTGGAGGATATTTTTCAGGAAGGAGAGGAGGGGCAGCCAACCACATATCAAACGACTACGTTTTAGTACCGAAAAAAATGTTATTCCAAATGAAACGTAAATTTTGCACTCACAACTGTACAAGTAATGTTTTTATTTTGACTTTGCGGTTATCTGATTATAATATTTATCGTTATGGCTATCGAGGTACCGACCGTACTGGGATCAGAGTACATGATACAGTTCATCATCCAGGATTGCTAAGAGCATTTTAACACTGAAAAAGATGTTTTCTTTGAATCGTAGTTGCTTCATTTATTTATTTTTAATCATTTTACATAATATGTTTTATATTTTATAAATATAATATCATTTTCATTATTTAAGTAGATAAAATAAATTATGTAACGGTTTTATAAGAAAACACAGTATATTTATTAGGCGACGGTGATTTCTTTCAGGCAAAAGATATTCATCAGCTCAATAAAATTGAATAGTATGTTGTTAGTTATTCTTTAGATTCACAATTGTAATGAGCATTTCCGCAAGCAAGTTGTATCGTAGTTTAGATATATCATAGTTTTGACATATTAAAGTTCCAACAAAACCCTCAATTTTTTGAGCAGGGTTGAGCAAGATAATTTGAAAAATGTGCCGTGTGTATTATAGAAAAGGTTAGTTCGTTGGTAATTATTATTTCTTCTTCATTTACATGTTGTTAGTAAAAATAAACTTTGACTAACAGTCAAAGTATATTTTAACTAATACTACTTAATATCTATTATACCTACTTATGTTCAGTATTTATCTGTATTATTCATCATCATCAGCCCATATACGTTCCCACTGCTGGGACACGGGCCTCCTATGAGGGTACAGGCCATAATCCACCACGCTGGCCAAGTGCGTGTTGGCGGATGACACATGTCATCGAACTTTTTAATTCTTCGACATGTCGGTTTCCTCACGATGTTTTCCTTCACCGTTCGAGCAGTGGTGATGTTACAACATGCGCAGATAAATTGAAAATCAATTTATTTCCTGCGCGCTCGCCTGGTCTCGAACCCCGGACTTATCGATTCGAAGTCCGAGGTCTCACCACTGAGCCACCACTGCTTATCTGTATTATTATTGCTTGGTAATTAATATATTTTCATGTCGTATACCTAATTATAAACATAAGTTTGATGTGTAATTAGCTGGATTTATTTTTACACACTCACAGACTTATATTTTATGTTAAAAGAGTGTTAATAGTGTAAATCATGATATTTTTTCACAATTAATAATAATCCTTTTTTCTAATGGTGTTGGCATTAAATTAAACCGCGCTGTCGTTTCGTTCACAAAAAGTGATGTTATGAGGAGCATATTCGGTCCTCATATCATAAAAAATCTGTGCGAAAACAATAAACACGTGTGAGGCCCTCACGGCAGATCGGGGCGGTCTGACGCGAAGTGGGGACAGCGTTGTCACTGTATCGCTCTTGCCACGCTGTTCAACAGACTTATTCGATAGTTCAGTTTTGTGTTAAGACCGCTGTGACAACCAACCCGTGAGACAACCAAACCCGGTCTCCCTTACTATCCCGTGAGACCGAAACCTTCACTGAGAGGGTATGACGTCTCACAGCTGATCGCAAACGGCATATTGTACTATCCCGTGAGACCGAAACCCTCACTGAGAGGGAATTATGTCTCACTACTGATCACGACAGTCATATTTTATCTCGAGAATCTGAAACTTTACTCAATATGAAGACCGTTTGACAAATGATAGGGTGCATCATAATATTATTCGATCTCTTGAAGATGAACATGAGTATAAGCAATGACTAGAGTAGGGACGCGAATATTACAATTATATGAGACAAGAACGATTAATAAGTTTGTTTAATGAAAGATTAAGAATTGAAACTATTCCGTCTCTGGAAACGGACGAATAGCGAGAGGGCCGTCTTACTGCAGACAGATTTCGTCATAGTCTTAAATCTTAATGACTTGAGGTAAACAATCTACGAATTCGGTGGTGTGGTCTGACAAATATAAAAGTGGGTTTGCTTATAACCTCACAATTGATTACAGATCATCTTCTGTAAAGGCGTAGTATGTTCTTTTTGTAATGCTTTAAAGTGTAGTAAGGAGTCGGCTTTCATTTGAAGATACACCGGAACCTTTGAAATCACTACTTTTAGAGGAACATACTGTGCAATGTAAACTGTTATTAGACAATATTCGCTCTTAATAGTAGCGCGTTTCAAATGATCCTTTGGTGCTCAATAATTATCAGAAGGTCCGTTCATGCTTACTTTTAAGATACAAGGTCAAGTTTACCATTTGATAGGATCCCTTTTGCCTGTAGGCCAACCTAAGTTTGTTTAAATACCTATATTTTGTATTCGACTACAACGAATAGTAGAATTCAAGAAATCAATATTTCTCAAATTTAAAACTGAACTCATTTCACAATTTTAGAACAGGTTAATTCGTATGTATGCAGTTTTAAATCGACATTAGAAGCTTTTCCTCAAGATGGTGATATCGGCACTCAGGAACTCCCTGGACGTGTTATAACGCCCAGGCCACAGTATTACAAATTTTTACTAAAATAGAGCAACGAATGTATTTTCGCATAGCAACGGAGGGGAACTCGCGGGGGGTCAAGTGACGCGTCACGCGGGCCACTTACCACAAACATGCTTAGTTTGTGGTACCGAGCGCGAAAGAAAGTCATCGTGTTTTTAGTAAAGTTACTATGTTAACTAACGTAATTTAATACTTAAGTACATATTCTATAATGGTGTGCTCAAACTGTTAATCTACATTTAATTTAGATTATTATATTTTGATACTAAGTAATGTAAAATTTAAATCACATTCATTCATGTTTTCTTCAGATTTTAATATTTTCTTATCAGAGTGTTCAATTTTAATGTAAGTAGTTAAATTTTATGAGAGACAATAATTAAGAACATTCAAAAATAAAGTGTCACGTATTTTTTTTAAACGACGAATGACGAAAAACGACCTAATCGCGGACGAAGTCGCGGGCAACAGCTAGTATATAATATAACAAATCGTATAGGTACCTACGTATCGGAATACTTTTGTCTTCATTGTCGGAGCTGTAATAAAATAAAAGTTAAGTACTCTTGTTGTATGTTTCAATTAAAACTTTGCAACGGATTTTGTTGAGAGGTTTTTTTATAGTAGATACGCATACAAATAGTTCTTGAGGAGGGTACATAATTACATAGAGGGCGAAGCTGCGCGCGGAAAGCTAGTATTTATATAAATGTCCAAATAAAAAAATCCTTGAATGTAGTTTTCACAGATTTTTACATAACAAAATGTCCAAAAGATCGCTATCTAGCTTCCGGCAGCAATTGAAAAACATCTTATCGTTTGCAAGTTGCATTTCGGTCGTACGTCAAGATAACAGATTGGCAGGTCTATTTATATTTATGGGTTTTATCTGGCTTTAAACACGTGATTCTATAAAGAGTTAACCTGATGCTGTAGAAGTCAGATGCTTCTCCTGAGGCTGAATATGACTGATCGTCGAATTTTAAACACGTATGAAAAACACTTTTGGAAAGGAAAGAAGAAAAAAATATCTATGTTAATCTTGACATATAATTTAATAATAATTATGTGTCAAGTCACCAGTAATTAGCACCTGTGATTAGCACAATACGAACTTATATGATTGTATGTGCACAGATAATCTATACACTGCAACAGAATTCTCAATAAACCATCTAAATATAGGTACGGTTTCTCAAGTTTTTCCCCGTATTTTCTTATGGCAACTATTTTATATTTATGGGATGAGAGACGCTGCTTTCTATCAATCATTAGAGGGAAACGGAAACGTTGAAGACTCAAGTTTAACTTCCTTTTTGATGTTTCCTTTACTTTTTGTGATGTTGAGTTATGGCGGGAAAATAGGTTAGGTAATTATCATTGTGATTAGTGTACAGTTTACGTAGTAGCTGTGGTAGTAGGTGACTTTACTAATCTGTGGTAAGGTGCAGTGTACACTTTAATGATAATGTTTTGCGTTTTTTGATTGTGTTGTTGTAGTAAAGTATTAGTTATTCTGATTGGGTCTATGAAATCTATGAAATGAGAAATATGCATAAATGTATCAATAATTGAGATAGTAGAATAATTGAACATAACCATTAACCTTGTGTGTATATATGTTTGGTATCAGATAAAATACCAACGCATTAGGCCATTGCGCGACAGGCGTGTTGATCATTGATTGATTTATGGGAAGGTCATAAGAATTGTAAAAAAAATTAACAAAGAAAAACATCCTACAAATTTATCAGATAAATTAGAAATATGATGGATATTAAAAAAATAAACAAATCGATTAAAACAAGCAGTTAATATTATATCCTCTGTAAAATCTAAAATTCAATAAATCTTTGTATTTGATTGTATACCACACCCATCAGGCTGATATAATTGTATACTTTTATCTTTCTAACTTGAATGGATTTTTAACAATTTTATAACCATAGCAACCGCTAGGTCCTTTACACTTTTGCCGAAAATAATTGCTATTCTTTCTGCGGTATCTTTTATGTTTTAGTTTTCCCGTTAGTGTGTAAAATTAATTGCATCGATTAAGAACATTCCGTTGTAGGTTTTATCGGAAATCGTTCAAGATCATTTCATAATTAGAACTATTATAATGTCGTTATATAATATGCAATTTCTACACATTGTACCTATTAGTAGGGATCGAAAAGTTGTAGAAATATGTTTATTTTTAGACTTAGATATAAACAATAATATTCGAATAGTTGATATTTAAGAATGCTTATAATAATTATTTTTTAAACAAAATATACTATTGAAGAGAAGCAAATTGAAGATGAGGTGTGAACATAGTAAAAAACAATAAAGTAAAATAATTTATTTTGGTTAAGAAATCAAAAATACAATATTTTAAATTTAAAAATAATGACGAATGAAATTGTTATCAAAGCAACGAGGTACTAAATTAAACTACTTGATCAATTTCTTACTCTGTAAAAAAAGTTAAAATAGGTAGTTAAGTTAGTTTTAAGTTAAAATAGTTACATCGAAATATCGAATAATCAATTAGTTGATTAACAGTAGGTATACACAATGGTGACTAAAACGATTTCTTTTCACAAAGTTAATAAAAGTCGATTACAATCTACTTTTGTTATATTTCGTGATTCATATATTAATTCAAGTGTTATTGCGTACAATGTACATATTTATTCCATCATCATTGTTTATTACGTTTCGTAATACATTTATTTTGAAATGTTTTTGTTTTAACTAGAACAGTTCATTGTTGGTCTTATCTGGTTGATATTTTTAGGTATATCTTTACGGAGATACAATAGGGCTATGTAATTAGAAACGCAGTCTCAATTTTAAAGTCATATTGCAAAACTATGTTATAGCTCATAAAATATTGTAGTTTTTGTACTTTTGTACACGATCTAAAGGGATTAATCAAAAGGTTTTATTTATTAACTACCTTTCCGCCCCCGATTTCGCGCGTGTTTCTCATTAAATTATTAATAATTCTATTTATACAAATAGAATATGCATCCCGCAGGCTTAATGTTTGTACCTATTTTTGGATTTTCTGGGGATGGGCTACTTTTATCTATCGTCGATTATTCCATTGGGTATGCGCCTGGTAAAATGGTATTTGATAAAAGTTTCAAAGTTGAACTTTTTGACGTAGGCTTTCTTTCTGGAAACTTACCAACTCGGGGACTGTCTGAAGCTGTGCTCGAGCGAGAGGCATGACCGCAACAAACAAGCCTATTCGATTCATTCTCGATTCCATAATATCAGCTCACTTCTCGGCTTATTATCGTTCTCATTCGAGTCAGTGTCGCGCCGACTCTCAACGTGTGTACGTGTCTCGTCTCGCTCGATTATAAATGTCGTGTAAAACTGAATAAACGTTTTTAGTGTTTGAAAATTTATCGAATAACGAATCGCATGTTGTGATACAGTGCGTTCTGTTGGAATTTTTATAAATCCGCCATCGGCCGGAAGCATAACGATCAAAACAAAACTGTCATCTATGTTGTTTGAATGGTATCCGATAATTAGTTTGGTAAAAGTGAGTGTGTGTGCTGTGAACACTTTTAAAGCTTAATGTTTAAATCGGAACTCAATTAAGCTTTCGTGGACGTCTTCTCTCAGTTTAGAAACACAAATGTTGAAGTTGGTGAGTGGATTCTTATGCCGTATGCTGATTTCCTCAGTTAATGCGTCATCAAACTTGATATATTGTCGAGTTTTTATGTAGTTTTAATACATCGTCAATTGTAATTGAAAACGAACATGGTTTAACTATTTATTGATAATGTTAATAACATTTGATAAAGATAAGATAATCGTTCAAATTTCGTAATGCACACACGTTTATTATGTAGATTGTTGGCTTGTTCATATGTTTTTAATTGCTGTCAGAAATCAGAATTTGGTTTTAATGACAGTTACCAATTACCATGTCGCTATTGTCAATTAAGTTGGAAAGTAAAGCCGAAGGTGAACGAGAAACTAGGCAAAATTAAGAAACTATGAAAATTATACGATCATTTGAATTTGAGATTATGCGTAAACAAAAGAAGTGGCACCAGGCATAATTGAGTGCAACTTTCTTGGTTTTTGCAAGCATCAGTGCTCGTATAAGTTTTTTAAATTACTTCCATTGTTTTCAAGTTTCAAACAATGCTCCAGAGTATGGAAAGTGAATCGATAGAGTTTCGTTCATGTTGCGTTAAGTGATTTTACATGCATCATTGGATCGCAATTTTTTGCTCAAGGCATTCATTCTTATCTCACTTTTAATTGAGATTTCGTAGTTGTTTCTTATAGCTGTAACATTTCTTATAGATGAGATTAATATTTTATCGTATTGATATTGCAATGGGATGGCTGTGGAATAAGAATTAGTCTTATCCTTCTTCTGCCTTACTACGCCTTACGTCTTCTTCTACATTATTCATCTAAATAATAAATTGCTTCGTTCATCTCAATTTTTCTTCAAACACATTAGTGGATGATCCGAATCAACTGTCGTTTTTTGTAATTACCGCTCTCATAGTGGTTGACCTACAGAACTTGCATTGTCGACTGGAAGCTCAGAAAGGTTCGCATTTCGCATTGTTTCATTATATGAATTACGACCAAGACTAGGTACTTTGTCGGTAAATAATGTATCAATTTTGTTTCCTTGTGCTACTCGTTGTTTATCCTTGTCTAAAAAGTGTGATTCATTCGACATTTCCGAATATAGAGACACCAGAAATAAAAAGTCATTAGAAGCTGTTCTGTGCATTGGGGACAAAAAATATCTTCTAAACTTTTTTATAAAGTAAGTCAACTTACCTATTTCGGTTCTGGGTATTCTGAACCCTTGCGGTTGCTGTCATATGAACTGGTGATAAAAATAGATTTTTCATTTCCGACATGCTCATTTATAACAGCGATAAGGCTGCCTCTGAACATTGTTAACTTTAATTTACTTTTCGTTATGCGGTATAAATTATTCCCTCAGTCCGTACATTCTCATATACGAGAAGAGAAGAATTTGCTAATAAAATATTGTTAATTTTATTACCATTTTCTCCAAACTATGTCCAACGGCGCGGCGAGATGGCCGGTACCGTGCGTAGCTAAAAGCATAACATGCGTACACTTAAATAAAACTGACTGTCAAGCATATAAAAAATAACGAGTTACGCTTGCAGCTTTCTACAAATCTAGTTTCGACATAAAACGTTTTTAGCGATCATCGTTCAACTTTCATGATATAAATGCGCCTCGTAACAGTTGGACGACAATGCATTACGAGTTAAGATGCATGAAAAGAGCCACTTGGCGAAATAAACACGAAATTGCTGGCTTTCTTTCACTCGAGGATTTGTCCCACTTACCCATATATTATACGTTTATACCAACTTGCGTGTTTCTGCACATAATATCGCTACATTAATCATGACTTGATTTTCTCTTGGCATTTTGAAGATTGAACAATGTTTACTTTTTAATTTTATATCAAGCTTAAGATTTTAATCAATAAACTATCTTAAATTAATAGAATTTAAACTCAATAGGTACCTTTGGTTAAATTAAACTGTGCATAGCGCCAACAATTATGACGAAACTAACACATCTACTTCCAATAATTGTCAAAATGACAGCGCGGTAAATCCACAGGCATAGATTATCCAATCAGCCACTGTCACTCCAAAATGTCCATAAAAAGCAGCCTATTGCAAAAATTTAATATTTTCTAAAATTAAAATGGTTTTGTTCGTATAAACATGACGCCAATTGGATTACACTTGATCCTAGTCTTTACACGGTCACCTTGAACTTAGTAAACACTGCCTTGGTTAAATTGTTAACGCCATTATAATTTTAGTATCCATTGTTTTAAGTTCTACAATCGCTTATACGGATTGTGTTATATGGCTTCGCAATAATTATTAGTTTTATACACACATGTGAATTTACACCTTCATTATAAGTTAAAAGGTTCATTTTGCAATGTTTGTTGGTTAAGTGTTTAACACGTCTCGGTTTTTATTGAAACGAAGTTTTATGAATATTGTCGTAAAGTGCATAAACCAGTAAGATACGTACCTAGTGTTGAAAATTTTAAAATTAATCAATTTCTAGCATTGAAATTATATAAACAACATAGGTACAATACCATGGTAGTCAGTCAATTATTTATAAGCGATTTAATTATTTTGGGGGAATTATGGGGTAGCAAATGTCAGACCCCTATTGTTACAATCTTCCACCATATCGCCTCTCACCTGGGTCGTGGGAACACAAAACAGACAAATACCATTTTCCCCCAAAATAATGTTAATCCTGGCTTGCGTAACATCTCATCCATTATTGATTGTCATTTATTTACTCGTCTCATTCTTAGCAGACAAATATTAATATATCATTTGGTTACACAACTAGAAACGTCACAACATTTTTGTTAAGTCACCATTTAGATAATTTCACGATAAACTCATATGTAATATGTAAGTACATAGGTAATATTTATATGCATTTTTGTGATGTGGATGTGTGTAGGTAACTTATCTTATTGCTTGTTGAGTATTGAGATTTAACTGTGTATCACATGATTCGATTGTAGATAAGTTAAACCGGGTAATTTAAATATGTCGCAATTGCTATGAGTGTTCGATAATCCCGTTAATACCAATACTAAATGTAGGTATTTGTTTCATATTGGCAAATTTGAAATTACAGTTTTGAGTGGCCAATCAAATTGGACTCGGTTTTTTTCGAATAAAAATTTAAATTAAATTGGTAGGCATCGTAATTTTTTTGGATATTTCAGAATAATAGAAATGTAAATTAAATATTACGACTACATGCATTTAAAACATGCATGGTCACGTAGCGTTAATTTACTCTAAAGTAACTACATATTGAATTTCGAAATAGTAAAACATTTACAAGACATTTACGTAAAATAAAAGGAGAAAATGTTATCACAGATTAAACACAAAGCCAAGTCTCTTAGCAACAACGGATCTTGACATAAATAATGATAAATTATGTAATTTTCGTGTATATTGGAAATCACCTTTCTCCGTGTACGATGCTCGTTCCGGATGTAAAGGTATTCGCCAGAATGTCGGCGTCTGATGTCACTGTGAATCACAAATACGAGTTTTGTTTAAGATTAAAGTCTTATATCGTCATGTTTCTTGAAAATCCTTGGAGATGATGCTAAGGATTATATTTGCATTGATAAATCTTTGTCATTAAAATTTTTAATATGTAATAATATGAGTTTGACATTAGATATGTACATACAGTAGGTAGGTACTTATGGCTGGTTCACACTTTGATTAGTGCGAGTGCAGGTGATGAGTGCGAGTGCAGGTGTGTAGTGCGAGTAGTGTCCAATTGACTGCGAGTGCAGGTGATTAGTGCGAGTGCAGGTGTGTAGTGCGAGTAGTGTCCAATTGACTGCGAGTGCAGGTGATTAGTGCGAGTGCAGGCCCGCTGCGAGTGAGGGGGAAGGGAGGGCGCGCGGGACGTGGCTACTCGCAGTCCACTCGCAAAAAAATAGAACACGCTTCTATTCACTTTACTACACAGCCTACTAAACACTCGCACTAAACAGTCGCTGTCCACACGTAGTACTACTCATCACCTGCACTCGCACTAATCAAAGTGTGAACCAGCCATTAGAGGAAGGAAGGAAACAAGAATATATTTGTTTTAATGAATGAATAAGCTTTATTGTACACCAATTTGGACAATTTAAAAACTTAGCTACATGTAAACAACGTACAGAAGGCGGCCTTATCGCTGATAGCAATCTCTACCAGACAATCCAAAAGACAAGGAAAGTTTATTACTGAGTGGGGGTGGTGCATCTTAAATACAAGCAGTGATAAATATTAAATAATTACTATATGCATACATACAAACATAATAATTACATATAACTATACACATACCTACATACATACTTAAATATATTTTGCTATAGAACATTGTATTTTCGTAAAATACCTGAAAACAAACTGTATCTAAGTCGGCCATTCAAAAGTCTGACACTACATTTAAATCAGATCAGTGATATTTATACCAAATTAAGCCTATCCTGTTAGAGAGATAAGATAAAAATGTAAATAATAATCGAAGGGCGCCAAAATCTAATTATTTTATCTATACTAAAAAAAAATACGTTCACACATTTTATATGAAGAATCAACTGTTATCTACTATTTTAGAAATTCATGCTTGAGCTTCAGAAGAAGGCAAGAGGTAGAATGAATTGATGAATAATTAATTTAAAGTAGGTATTATCGTTTATTAACCGACTTCAAAAAAAAGGAGGAGGTTATCAATTCGGCCGGTATGTTTTTTTTTTATGTATGTACACCGATTACTCCGAGGTTTCTGAACCGATATTCTTTTTTTGTTCGATGCGGGTGCGAATTGGTCCCATAAAAATTTTATTCGGGTAGGCCCAGTAGTTTTTATTATAGAAGCATTTTTGTCTGTATTTGTAAATGTTGCAAGTGCAAGTTTGAAGTCGGTTGTTTTTAACGCAGTTATTTTATAGGATAAGTTAGCAACTTCTTATCAAAATCACTACATAGTATAAAACAAAGTCGCTTTCCCTGTCCCTATGTCCCTATGTCCCTATGTCCCTTTGTACGCTTAAATCTTTGAAACTACGCAACGGATTTTGATGCGGTTTTTTTTAATAGATAGAGTGATTCAAGAGGAAGGTTTATATGTATAATAACATCCATTAAATAGTGGAGAATTACTGTTATTTTTGAGGTTTCTAATGTGATGTCGTAAAAAAATTACATTTTTTCCGCTTACATTGCAAACGCAGGCTGAACCCTACGAGATTTATCAAAATAATGTACTAAGTATTATACACATTGAAAAGGTCTACAGAAAAGTCCGCGATGGTATATATGTCTATCTCTTATGGATAACCCACAATAACTTTTTTTTGTCATTTACTTTTTACGACAAATAATGGCTAATTTTTGATGCGATTTTAACCAATACAGCATTAATCCTTAACCAATTAAATACATTGAATACATTGTTCATTTAATATAGATCTATATGGCCCTTTACACCGTATGATTTAAGTGAATATTTTCGAAGATATTACAGATTTAAAAATTGCGGGACGTAGCGTTTGCGGCGGTCGCGGTACCGGCCGGCCGCCCGGCTATCTATTTTATACCCGTGCGGAGCCGGAGCGGGCCGCTATGTTTTTACTTTTTATATACAATGTTCACAGTTTTTCTGTAGTGTATTTAGTATCAGCATTGCACCCGTGCGAAGCCGGGGCGGGTCGCTAGTTAATAATATTATGAACCTACGTTAGACGCGTCTGAGCTGTCACGTAATAATGACTATTCAAGGCAACTTGTTATTTAAAATACATAATGATAAATTGTATATTTTATAATTTTAATAGTAGTTACAAGAAACATGCATAGATAAGATAACAAAATTAGGTGTCATTATCATATAACAGAAAGATTTTTAATAACGATAGGTATGTTTTTAGTTCACGACTAGGTATAATGTTGCTACAAAGAAAATTAGGTTTATTTTTAATCTGTATGACACAGATTAAAAATAATTTGGATTATAATGCAATCACTGGATATTTAGTGCATTTTATCATCAGCCTGTACATCAAATGTGATAAGATATAGTGCGCCTGTGTACATAGAGGTGACAAAAACATAACATGGTTTCATACTTGAAACAAACATTTCAAAATTTAGGAATTTGATAAGATTTGGTAACGGTTGTTCTTGGTGTTGCCAGAAAGTACATATCCCATCAAAAACATCCTGTAAAAAACCCAAGTCTCGCAGCTCAGTCTTTCTACCGTCAAAAGTTGTGAGATCCATGTAATACCAAGTCGGTTAATCTATTTAGTGTCTACTTGAAGGACCTTCTGTCTTAAGTTATTACATAAGTTATTATCATGCCAATATTAAAAATATTTAACGTTTTAAACAAATAGATCGACTTGGACATCGCTTGATTTGATTATTAGTATGTATCACACTACACAGCACGACGGGCCAGCGACCAACAGGAACGAGAGTTTCAATCGCGTGAGGCGCGAGAGACAGAATCTAATATAATATTGTAATATTCATTTTGTTTTCATGCGATGTCCAAGTCGATCTATTTGTTTAAAACGTTAAATATTTTTAATATTGGCATGATAATAACTTATGTAATAACTTAAGACAGAAGGTCCTTCAAGTAGACACTAAATAGATTAACCGACTTGGTATTACATGGATCTCACAACTTTTGACGGTAGAAAGACTGAGCTGCGAGACTTGGGTTTTTTACAGGATGTTTTTGATGGGATCTCACTTCTTTTTGTAGAGCCTTTCTTTTTGATACCACCACCAACCACCAACTGCATAAATAACTTTGTAATCCCATATATTTATATGGGATTACAAAGTTATTGATGCAGTTGGTGTATTTGGAAAACTGGACCGAAATTACAAAATATTTAAGTTTTCCCATGATTAAGACACTAAACTCTATATGTATTCCAAATATGAAGCTTCTAAGTCTGCTAGAAGTGCCTTGGACTTTTGATGATCGGTGAGTCAGTGAGTGACAAAATTAAGAAACTTTAACAAGTTGTCATTCTTAAACTACTGGTTCAAATTGACTGAAATTTTAAATATTCCGTGTTTATACAATGCCGGATTAGTTACTGAAGATTCAGGTTTCTTGCTTTATCCACAACCGAATTATAGGGGGTCGAAAAAGGCCCGAATTGCTTCGAGAAAAGGATGGTACGGCCGTGCCGCTTTTTTTTTGCTCGACTTGGCGGGGGCACTGCCGTGCCCCCAGATATAAATTTATCTTGTTTACATAAAGTATGACGTTAATTAGTTTTATTATACATACAGACAGACAGACAGGCTGTTAATTCAAGGATTCGATGAAAAGTTTTTCCACTTATTTGTTACTTTTTTATTAGGATCGATATTATTTAGATTTTTGTTGTTATTCTTATATGATTTAATAAAAAATGAAATATTTCTATCGTTTAAAATGTGTAGGTAGTTAATTATAAATGTTTAAGAATAATTAATTTAAAGATATTAAATTTTTTAATTTATTTTGCAATGATATTGTTAATTCTAATTTCGTAAGTAAGTATTGCACAAAGTCTAATAAAATAAATTATATAAAATAAATTATATATTTATTTGCAAAATTGTAATTTACCTTTCAGGGTAATGCATTTGAAATGAACACATACTTAGGTATTTTACTAATTATATATAAATACATTTAAACAGCTGACGCTAAATTTAAAAAGGCATTTTTAATTTCAACAACAAATGATAGACCACGGCACCTGTTTCATATGCACAAGCAAAAAAAAATTTCCCACCTTGTCAGGTAAAGGTCGACCCTTTTTATCCTTTTCTATAGCAGGTGGGCAAGATGGGATAAAACGCTGCCTATAATTCTTGCATACATTACCATCTTTGAATGTGAAGTGTGTCAATGTATTGAACATTAGCAGTAATGTACTAAAAACATGCGTTTGTCTCAAAATAAATTCCACTAGGCTTCTGTTTGTACTATTCTAGACGTGGAAAAGGTCAGTAAACAGGCTTGTGTTTATTTTGAATTGTTTATGCGTGCGTGTTGGGAACACGTTGGAAACGAAATATTATCAAACTAAAGGCTTCACGCACTTATTAAAAGTTGAAATAATAATAAATTCTTTCTTATCGGTTGTTTTGATTATTTTAATTTTTAAATTACGTACCACCCGATTTACCCAAGGACTTAAGTAAAGCATAAATATATAATATGTACATACCTATCTCAAAATATTTCAGAATTTAATTAGAACTGAATTTAAGTACATAGTTCAAAACTACGGAAATCCATTCCATTTTCCATTACTCAATGAGAAACTAAGGTTTTTTTAGGTTAGGTTTAAGTGAGTAACTTAGTGAAAACAAAAAATAATTTGGAAAATCCAAAAGTGCACGCCTCATAATTTTTTTTTAATAAATATTTATTAATTATTATTTTTGTTTATTTAATAACAAAAATTTGTTTATTTAATAATAACAATTGTCTGGAAGAAATCGCTCTAAGCGATAAGACCGCCAATTGTACTTAGTGTAAGTTATATTTAAGTGTTTTAAGTGTTTAAGTGGTTCTTGCTTTGTTATCTTTAAGTGCAATAAAGTATTTATAAATAAATAAATAAATAAACAATTAAACCACATCGAATCAGACCCTGAAAAATGAAAGGGTTCTATTCCTGAGCATACTCAAGCGTAAGAGAAAAAAAAAGACTCGATTAGTAAAGTATTTCGGTCGCTATCGTGTTAACAAGAAAAAGGATCCGCACATACAGACACACGGACGTCCAAGACAGAACTTTTTTAAACTGTTTTTTAACTAGTTTAAATAACAAAAATGACATCAAAAATATCATGAACGTTAAAAATAGTGTTTTTTCTTAATATGTGTGTGTATGTATTATCTTACAAGTGCAATGTATGATACATAAAGACATTTTATGTTTGAAAAATCAAATACAAAATCACTCCTCTATCAGAAGCCGAATAATAAAAAATAAATTATAGTCTTGCGTAACTTTAGAACACTTATTAATTACTTGTCTAATTATGAAGAATGAATAATGACACAAGTGTGAATCTGGCTAATTAAGCGAAGTTAAAATATAATTAGTATTTTGTTTAACGCGGTTACAAAATCAGAAGCTGTTATTTTTTGTTTATGTGTCTGCTTTCTCCCCCACGCTGAGGTCGTTAAGGCCAATTTTCTACTTCAAAATGTCATCTTTTATTTATGAACTGTATGTGAAATTGCCTGATTGTTTCTGAGTATAAGCCCAATGACAAATACTAATTACTTTTGAGTATAGGTAGAATAATGATAAGTCAATCGAATTGTAATTTACAATGTTAATTGGAGTGGTTCTTGTAAAATAGCCTTGGTTCTGAGAAAAGTTGAGTTTTGTGACGTATTATGATTCCAAATCGCTTCAAAACGACGTCTAGTTCAATACATAAATTTAGCAGTATATGATACCTTGTAAATATGATTTGTTTAAAACACTGTATGAAACATAAATTATTGCTAATTTAATAAAATTAAGCTGAATAAATATGTATTGCATTGTTAATAAATTTTAATTAATCTTAAACGTTAAAAACAGTTAACCATTTACAAGATCTCCGTGTAAACACTAATTCATTACAACAGAATCATAAATTAGTCTGAAAATTACAATTTCTCGCGAAATATTAGCCTCAGGAAATACGGAAACAGGTGTAGATAGTTGAGATAACTCATATTACACGGTATTACATAAGCTTATCATCTTACAAATCAGTTATGAATATGAATACGTTTATATAACTATCGTAGTAAGTAATTGATGTACTTTCCTTTTTGTGCCTAGTACATTTTTTTTTTTTTTTTTTTTTTTTTATATTAGAGCGGGCAACGGAGCAGGTGGGTCACCTAGTGAGGTAATCACCACCGCCCATGAGCACTCACAAAGTTACCTTTGTGAGGCTGTTGCCGACTGTCGTAGGTAGGTATAGGCTCTCCTTTTAAATAAATTCATGTCATACATGTGCGGGAATACTGAACGGGGTAGACTGTTCCACAGGGTGGTGGTACGTGGAAAAAAATTTCGCGAGAAGCGTACGGTACTCGTTTGCCAGCGATCCAAATGATGTGCATGGAACTTGGCTTTGTGGCGGGCGGTGCGATGATGAAATTCCGCAGCAGGTATGAGCTCAAATAGCTCATCTGAACACTCCCCATGGTATATGCGATAGAAGACACACAGTGAGGCAATGTCCCTTCGCAAAGCAAGAGGGTCAAGCCGATCGCTAAGTTTTGGGTCGCCAATCATTCTAACTGCTCTACGTTGTACGCGATCAAGTGGAAGGAGTTGGTAAAACGGGGCTCCAGCCCAGAGATGTGAGCAGTACTCCATGTGTGGCCGTATCTGAGCTTTATAAAGTAAAAGAAGGTGGTCAGGCCTGAAGTACTGCTTCGCTCTATTAAGGACGCCCAGTTTTTTAGAAGCTAGAGAAGCTTTACCTTCCAAATGATCGCGAAACTGAACATCGTTAGAAACATTGACGCCAAGAATTGCGATGCTAGGCTTGACGCTGAGGGGAGTGTTCATAAAGAGGGGAGCTGATTCAAATGGCTTTTTTTTGGCCGTAAATGCACATAGTTGCGTCTTAGCGGGGTTAAACTCGACCAGGTTTTGACGTCCCCACTCTGAAACTTCTCCCAAAAGAGTTTCAATTTTCAACGCCAGACTGTTTCTGCACTCATCGACATTTTCTTGCGAGAAGTTAGCATGGCCAGTGTAAAAAGCGTCTCCAGTACTATCATCTGCATAGCAATGAATGTTACTAATTTGTAACATGTCATTGATATGCAGAAGGAATAGTGTGGGTGAAAGAACACAGCCTTGGGGTACGCCAGCGTTAACAGGCATAAGATCCGAGCTCGATCCGTCGACCAAGACCCGAATATTTCGTGCCACAAGAAAGCTGGCTATCCATGTGTGTAACTTCTCGGGGAGTCCATATGATGTAAGCTTCGAAAGAAGAGCCCGGTGCCACACCCGATCAAAGGCTTTTGCGACATCAAGACTAACGGCTAGTGCCTCCCCTTTACTCTCAATAGCCGCGGCCCATCGGTGAGTTAGAAAGGCCAAGAGATCACCAGCTGATCGTCCATGGCGAAAGCCATACTGATGGTCACTGATCAGCTGGTTCTCCTCTAGGTAACCTAAGAGCTGACGGTTGATTATGCTTTCCATGACTTTTGAGAGCAAAGAGGTAATAGCAATGGGCCTGTAGTTAGAGGGGTCCGATTGATCGCCTTTCTTAGGGATCGGGTGCACTGCGGCGGTTTTCCACGAAGCAGGGGCAATGCCGACATCATAAGAGTGTTGAAACAAGTGTGCAAAAACGGGAGCCAATTCTGGAGCACACGTTCTTAAGACAATTGCAGGGATACCATCAGGGCCACTCGCTTTATGGATGTCGAGAGAGAAAAGTACCTTTCGCACTTTACTTTGTGTAAAGCGCACCTCGGTCATAGAGTACTGGCACCGCGAGATAGTAGGCGGTACCTTTCCCCCATCGTCCAAGGTGGAATTGGAAGCGAAGAGAGTGCCCAATAGGTCGGCTTTCTCTTTGGGCGAGTGTGCCAAGGTGTCATCTTCCCGGCGCAAAGGTGGGAACGTCGGCTGACAAAAGTTTCCTTGGGCGGCTTTAGCAAGCGACCAGAAAGCTCGGCTACCGGAGGGGTAGCGTGTCAGTTTCTTGCCAATGCCGCTTATAAATTCGGACTTTGCTATGCTTATTTTCCTTTTGTAGTGTCTGGAGGCAAAGTTATATTGTTTTTTAAGAGCACTGATATTCGGATCCTGTTTTAATAATGCGTCTGCCCAGTTACGGAAACATTCCTGCTTCTGGCGAAATGCCACTTTGCAAAGATGACCGTACCAAGGCTGAGACTTGCCGCCGATGGGAACTACAGAACTCGGTATGAAAAGTTCCATTCCCTGCAGTATTACATCCGCGACAGAGTCAGCATAAGCACTAGGATCATGTGCAAAACAAACTTGCCTCCAGGGGTAGGATGAAAAGAACTCCCGCATCCCATCCCAATCAGCCGCTTTGTAGTGCCAAACGCGACGGCAGCCACTTGATCGGGGCCGCCTTGAGCGCAAGATTGGCACCACACTGCGAATCAGGCAATGGTCGGATGTGCCTAGAGGGGCGACTGTGTCGACCCGATAGTTATCCGGATGGGAGGTGAGCAGGAGGTCTAGCATGGAAGGAGTATGGTCCACGATATCAGGCAGCCGCGTGATCGAGGCCACCAGTTGTTTTAGACCATTAGCCAATGCAAAGTCGTAAACAGATCTCCCCGCATGGTCAGTAAGTCGTGACCCTAACCATTGAGTATGGTGGGCATTAAAATCGCCTAAGACGATGATTTCAGCAGAGGGGATCTGTTCGAGTACGTCGTCAGCTGTGATTTGAAGGTGCTCCATAAGCCGATCGGTTTCAGCATCACCACTATGCGACCTGTACACGCACGCATAGACCCGAGGATGGTCATTGCAGTCTATACGAAGCCAGAGAGTCGACAGGTTAGAGTTGACGAGATTGTTGATGCGACGACAACTAATATCCTCCTTTACAAAAACACATACACCAGCTTTAGGAATAAAAGTGTGCTCCAGTTTGTATCCTGGGTAGTGAAGGTATGATGTGTCAAGAGGAGGACGAATTTGAGTCTCTGTCAGAAATAATAAGTCTGGCTTTGCCGTCTCCAGATGGTGATGGACGGCATTGAGGTTGGAGTGTTGGGAAATATATCGTTTAGTAAGTGGGCTTATACATGTACTGTATGGTTGAAGTATTGCCACAGAATAAATAAATATCACCGTATAAAATAGTTTGATAAGTTTTAGACTACGCGGACGAAGTCGCAGGCTGAAACTAACCTAAAATGTACACATACTGACTACTGTGAGATGTTATAAAAATAAAAAATCTATACTACGTTGTTGAATGGCTCAATTATTAAACCTTTAACCTATAGAAAAACTTTAACCGTCGCACTCGTTGCAGAACATGTTGAAGCATTATTTATAGCTATAAACTAAATTATTAATACAATAATTGCCTAATTATTATAATTAATGCCAAAACTTGTGTTGTTTATTATTAATTAAAGTGCCATAAATGTACACATAAGGTTTATCTCTTAAAATATATGGAGCGGAAGGACATTGACGAAACTTTTAGACATTTTTTTATTTTGAATATATTATCTGTATTTGTTGTAATTTTAAATGTGTCAAGGACAAATTATTGTTTTGAAACAAAGCATTGTAAATATATTTGATACCTCTTTGATACAGATACAAGTCTTAGTTGTTAAATTAAAGTAGGTACCTACCCTTAACCTTTATTCATCAATACATGTACAATGTTTACAAGAAATACATAAGGTTTTTAGTTTAATTTATTTGAAACAAACATCAACCGATTTTTACAAACTTTTCGCTCTTCTAGCAAACTTACTACATACTTAAATATAACAGTAAAATATCTATAGCCAAAATTTCTCATTAAAGTATTTACATGTAAAACCTTATATTATGTACATTATGGATTTAAATCGTCAATGTTACAGGCTCTTGCGCCACGCTATTGTTCACAACAAATAGACTATGACTTGTTAAGGCTGTGTTGTAATAATTACGTTTGTATGGTCAGATACACCATAGGATTAATAAATATAGGGCTTAAATCGAGTTGCGTTACGAAACGACTTCGCGTAGAAACCTAAGTACCTAAGTAGTGGCAATAAATGTACTACCAAATGCTTTGATTTCTTTTTTCCATGAAGTCTTAATTCTTTGTGATTGAGTGGAGTGACTTGTGATTATTCACAGGACACAAACAAAAAGACGGTACCTAGTGTCATTTTGACAGCAAAAAATCTTGAGTGATTATGGCGATCGTATAGGTATTGTATCCATGCATATATGGCAACCTTAAAAACTTTCCTGTGTTCCGAGTCGAGTATAACAAAGAAGCTACCAATAAATATATCAAAATAACATGTATGTATTTATGTTATAAGATTGTTTTATTTGTTTTTTATTTATTTATAATCTTTATTGCATACAACACAAATACAAATTTCACACACACAGACAGGACATTTGATGCAAAGGGCGGCTTTATTGCTTCAAGCAATTTCTTCCAAGCTAGATTGGTGTGGTCTATACGCATTTTCCCTCTATTTACTAGGACCTACTTAAAATTCATACTAGGTTTAACTAAAGTATTCATGAATATGTAAGTTATTGTAAAACTCGAGATCTCAGTGGATATCTTGACATTTGCCTTGAATAGAGGCTTTATATGTAAATGATTCATGGTAGTTTCATTAATATTTGTGGGTTGGTAAAAGGTTGACAGTTCTTGTATTAAGTATTGTTTAATCCCATGTACCTATATAACATGGGATTAAACAGTTATATTTTAGAAACTGTAAGAGCGTATACGCACTATGCGGGTAGCCGCATTGCGGGTAGCCGTCCGGCTGACCGCAAGCACAATTATGTACGTAATATTCATTTCTATGCGCACTGCGATGCGGCTACCGCAGACCGCACAGTGCGCATAGAAATGAATATTCCGTACATAATTGTGCTTGCGGTCAGCCGGACGGCTACCCGCAATGCGGCTTCCCGCATAGTGCGTATACGCTCTTAGGGCTCATGTTCACAGCAGTCAGCAACTATTAGAATATACCTAGGTACCTACTAAAGGTGAAAGTATTTTTCTGAAAATTTTCAATTTGTTTCGCAAGGAACCGCGAAGTGGCCACTACACAGACGGTTCCTTGCGAAACAATACTGACAGGGACGCGGCTGTTTCATCTGTCTGTGTGCTGGAGTGAGACATATCATAATGTGCGAAATCCTGCCACACTGCTGACAGATTTTTCGATGTTTCGATGTTCGATGATGTGTACTAACGCCGTAACGGCGAAATACTTATTGGGCTTGATCAATGCTTACTTATACCTACAAAAAATTAAAATCTTTTCTCTTATCATTTGTAAAATTCTTATACATACTAGTATTTGTTCACATACGTATATATTATTTTTACTACCTATTGGTGTACCTTTTAATTGGCATAGCTTAGTATTTATTTATTCATCTCAAATGAAAATCATTGTATCACTAGCTGTAAGGTACCTTATCATAAATAAATAAATAAATAAATAAATTTCTAATATTCGGAAATATTATTCCGCAAGAAATGAAAAGAAAGGAGATATAAAATTAGTTATTCAATTAGACTAAAAATAAAAGCTATTTAACTCAATATAACATGCGGGTGTAATAGCAGAATAAACCATAGACGCATTTTCATAAATCAAGAAAACTATGGATTTAAAATCAATGGCATAAACAGTTATTCAATATAAAAAATGGGCATAAAATATCAAAACAGTTAACAAATATATTCGCCAATTTTCATACATTATAGCGTTAATAATTCATATAAAAATACCATAAAGTTTCATTGCCATGGAGTTATGTTTGACATTGATAAAAGGTCACTGCCGCATGGCATGAATACCGATATGTTATAATGAAATCCACACTATATTTAAGTAAATTACTGGTTGAAACTTGAAAGCATTGTCTTTAAGAGCGGTACTTTTTAAGTAGTTTGACGTATACATGCAATCTGTAATTACGCTGCGTTCATGATTTCATTAAATTTTCTCAATTTCGTTGGACATGAATATGTCAGAAATCTTAATTAGTTGTATTAGTAACCTGAACATTCTGTTATTCTGTTCTTAATTATGTGTAAAATATTTGTCTTGACATAAATATGAATTTTTAATCTGTATTTAAACTGTCTATAGAAGGAATTTGAACTTTGTTTACAGAGTCAAGGTCCTTTAAAATTAATTAACTGTATTAAAAGAGATTGGTTAATTCTTCTTTCGTGATTAATTTCACAAACATTCCAAACATCGTAAAAACACATCATGCATTAAACATTCCACATTGGAAGATTTGTAAATTTCATCATTTATAATTTCACTGAGATGACATTTTTATGTGTAATTTTAATAAGATTCCCAAATGACGAAATAAACATATTTGTCTTGAGTTAAAATTTTCAAAACTGGCAACTCTTGGTTAAATTTTTGCAACGCCACGCACAATTTTGTAACTCTATTCAAATAAACATTCATAGGTGTGTAAAATATTCCGCAATTGACCACACCTAGTTAATTTAAGATGTAGCCTTAAGTCATTAATTTAAACCGAATTAATGCAAGCAATTTATCAAAGGCCTTGTCGATTTTCGCAGATACGTCATTAATGGGGTGCGGCCTTTACTTTGATGATAATATTTTTTGTAAAATATATGCATTGGCCTTACATAATGTAACACAAGGATCTTTTATATAAAATCGATTTTGTATTAGTGACTAGCATTTCTTACACTTTAATGTTTTTAATCTCTGACGAAGGAAATGGCACAGACTTTTTGTTCTATGACACGATGATCGCAGTTAAGTTAAACCTCAGTATTAGAATGTTGCAGGCGCATGCTGAAAAGTTCTCACCCGATGAGCCATAATATTTAAAAACAAGATTTTCACTTATTGTTGATTAACAAATGTTTAATAATGAACAATGAAAAAACGTAAAAATCGTATCATTATACCATTTTGATCTACGTGTTATGTAGATAACTTTTTTCTACCCTCCCAATTTTTTGAAAAACCCCTACTTTTTAGCCTTTTATACTCTTTTATCCTAGTCCTTCGAGGTCCGATTGACGTTGCAAATGCCATTTTACCTCTACATTTATCAAATTTCCAACCTTCCAGATATTATATTAGTTATGTTTCCAGGAATCCCCTGAGGTTCGGGTGTCGCTGCCGGTGCCGCGGGCGCCGGACCCCACCGCCCTGGCGGCGTACTGGGCGGAGTATGAGGACCTCTGCCGGCAGATCAGCACAGCAGCTCAGACTGATGATGATGAGAACCATTATGAAGGTAAGGGATAGTGTGTTCTGTGTGTTAGGTGGTAGGGTTGTTTTTGGAAGTAATAGGATGATGTTTTTGTAAAATGTTTGGTTTAGAAGTTATTTGTACGGTTTTGAGCCTTGAAGTACAGGTAATAAATAAGTATAAACTCAATAATTTTTATTTAAATTTTAGGTACAAAGATAAGTCTTAAATAAAGACCTTAATATATACACATGTAAAGCATTTATTAGCTATGAAAAATTTAAATACTTTATTATTATATAGCCACTTTCAAACAATTTAAGCATTGAATAATCAAGAATAAATAAATAATAATATATTCAGCATTATCATAGCTGGACAAGTGGTAATCAATAATTAATCACTTTGACAAATTGGCACATAATTTAAACGAAACATTAGTGTTGAAATTATGAAAAGACGCTTAAATATATGCAATTATTTAGCAAGATGACCTCTGTGATAATATTTGAAGGAATTCAAGAAGTAAAGTTAAATTTAAACTTCTGTGTATACAGGGTGTCCCACTATTGGTATACTAAGCGCGAAGGGACTTGTAGTTTTGCATACACTGATCACGTAAAAAATACTTAAGCAACAAAATTACATCAAAAAATTTTTGCCAAATTTTTCCTGAAAATCCATATTGCACGCCTCATAAGCGAAGCGTTGAGGTGGGTACTACTGTCACTTCGCGAAAAACATCTGATTTTTCAAACTTAAAATGTCTTTATGTATCATACATTGCACTTGTAAGATAATACATACACACACATATTAAGAAAAAACACTATTTTTAACGTTCATGATATTTTTGATGTCATTTTTGTTATTTAAACTAGTTAAAAAACAGTTTAAAAAAGTTCTGTCTTGGACGTCCGTGTGTCTGTATGTGCGGATCCTTTTTCTTGTTAACACGATAGCGACCGAAATACTTTACTAATCGAGTCTTTTTTTTTCTCTTACGCTTGAGTATGCTCAGGAATAGAACCCTTTCATTTTTCAGGGTCTGATTCGATGTGGTTTAATTGTTATTAAATAAACAAAAATAATAATTAATAAATATTTATTAAAAAAAAATTATGAGGCGTGCACTTTTGGATTTTCCAAATTATTTTCTTCTCTAGCTTCGCGCAGTCGGCATATACCACTTCGCTAATGTGAGCATTTTGTCTATGAAAACATAATCTTAAACGATAGCTCACGTGCTGGTAGCAAACCTGGGTGGGTTGCTTGTTATGGGTGTACACATAGAATTTTAAGAATTCATCTATTTGAAAAAAAACTGCGTCTGGAATTTTATAAGTATTTTTTACGTACTCAGCGTATGCAAAACTATAACCTCCTTTGAGCTTAGTATACCAACAGTGGGACACCCTGTATTTTCTGCCCATTAAAGTCAGATTTTTGATAAATTTACAAAATATTTCGACATCTACTAAATACCTACTAATTAAAGTAACCTGTTTTTAAAAAATAATATTATATCTACACAATTAATTATTTTATTACGACATTACAAATTATTAGCTAGTTTTAATTGCAAAACATCCGAATGCTCTCATTATACTTCATATCAGTTTTGTAATTTCTTGCAAGACGTCCGTCAATTGCATTGACCAATTTTTTAGTTTTTTTTTCTTATATGGTAACATGTGCACAGGAAACATTAGTCCATATTGCGTTGTAATTATTTGCATATTAACTGTGCTTTAGTAATTATGTTTTTAAATCTAGCTTATACAATCTAGTTTTTACACGTCTGTGTGCTGCAAAAAGATATAAAAAAATAAATTTTGCAATTTCTCGTCTTTAATGAATATTTTAGCTAGGTACTTTAAGACGATACACAAAAAAAAATCCACTGCTTGGCGGGCGGAGTCTAATAGCTCGCTATCGCGAACTCGGGTGTCCGCGAAGTCATTCTTGCATACTCGCCGCGCTGCCGCTGGCCGACTCGGGACAAACATGTATGGAGTCGTCATACAGTTATAATATTGTTATACATATATTTAATTGTTGATTTATTGGTTTTATTTTCTTGCTTATAAACACAAAATTATCTTCTTTTTAACAACTACTTAGACATTATTAATAATTATTATTTCGTAATGTTTACTTTATTACAAAATAATACAGGTTATAAATAATCTTTAAAATAACAAAAAATATTGTAACTCTGAAAAAATGAAATGGTACCTAATTAAGCGGACTACTGAATTGATTTAGATAGAATTTGATGCTGACGTAGATATTACATCATGCCCAGAAATGAAAGGTACTATTTCTGAAAGAAGTTATAAACCCTAATTCTTCTCAGTCAAAGTCAAGAGTGGAAGATATCGCTAATACAGTAAAACTGATGCGAAACTTTGGATGTTAATTTGTATATTTTTTTGTTAGTTGTTACTTAATCACGTCAAGACTACATTACCAATTTTGATAAAATATAGCTAATTGCCTGGATTTACACATAGGATACTTTTTATCCGAACTGAACACTTCTGTGGGATAAAACAGGATTCACGATATAACCTAATTCCACGCGGGCAAAGCCGCGGTCGGACTGATATTTTTTTAAATAAAAAAATTGTTTAAAAAAAAACACAAAATATATTGACGCATGTATTTATTTTTTGCACTCTATTATAATTGTAATTATTCATTACAAATAATCAAAATAAAATAGCCAGAACAAAGTTAGGCCCTGGTAGGATAGGTAGGCAGGTACAGCAATGTGAGACGAACACTGGCTTATTTATACCAATAATAATGTATTATAAACATTAAATTAAGTTTACTTTCTAACAACAAAAATACATAATATTAGCTAATGTGAAAACGAATCAACCAATCATCCCACAACAATGAAATGTGCACACAAATATTCATCCAAATCGGTTCATGTGATTAGGAGGAGTGACTGCAGCGCCATCCTCCGGGCCCAATTGTGTTTCCAGATCACCCAGGAACTCAATTTAATATACTTACACAAAATTTTTCGAAATGAAAACTCACATTACTATGTAAATATGAATATAAACCGGTTTTAGTACTAAGCAATTTCCCGCACAGGTGTAGTAAGTATAAATGAAATAAATATCAACATCAAATTCTTTATACAACATACTTATCTACCACCTACTAAGAAATTCTTGAAATTTTTTCGTATTTTTTTTAAATATAATACCTACTACTCCAATGAGCTCCTGTTCCATATTACATCCACCATACTTCCACTAAGTTCACCATGATTTTTTATTTCTTTGCACTTTGTTGCTTTTTGCTAAAAATGGAATCATGCGATAAAACCAGTAGAGCGTTGATAACATACATTTTTGACTGAATAAAGGTACTTACGAAGAAGTGGGTTCACATTGTGAACAATCAGTGGGTTTATTTTCCTTCTGGATTCCGGATTTCTGAAAAGATTATTTATGCTATAAATGAAAAAATCTTACACATTCGTTATGTACTTAAAACAGGGGTACATATCAAACATCGTCTATAATACAATTATCATCAAATTTAAAATAAAACCAACTTACTTCATTAATTTGTTCCAATTGTAAGCATTCTTTTTCCTCCAACCTTTATGTTTCTTCTTCTTATTTTCTTTATTGTCCCCATTTGTCTCATTTTGTCTTATCGTGTTGTCACCCTTTTTTACGATTGCGCAAGCGACACAATTTCCCCGTGTGACGGCCGTAGCGGGAATGACTCGTGCAGCGATCGGGGTAGGAAGGTACAGGGCGGCTCTCGCTATATTGGCTGGTCAGGCGCTAATTTCAAGTATTTCTTGTTTATTTCAAAACCATCGCATATTTCAAAATTCTAACACGATAGACGTATAGGTTGTATATTTTATAGTTAATATCCAAAAAGTCGTAACTTTACGTTTGTTATTTTGAAGATGCCAGAGATTAAAAAAAAATAACAATGAGAACTTTGTATTTTTTTTTATCGAGAAAATATCATGGAATCATGTTTCTAAAACGGTAGACGTATTGTGTTACTATTGAACTTTCTTGTCAAGAATTTTCATCACGACAACTTTAATAATATAAAAATTACGAAGGTTTAAAAAGGGCCGTAAATGTTAGAAAAATTAATTCATCACCTTAAATAACGTAAATAGTAATATCTTGTTCTTCTATTCTTGTAATTATTTGATTGCATCACACGGATTGCTAATTAACACCATTAATTACATACTCTTAATAAGATCTATTTTTTATAGCTTCAATTTGGAACAATTTCTAAATCTAAATAACAAGTCACAAATTCAACGCATAACTGTAACTAACGTCCAACCCTAAATCGGAAATCGATATTCCTTGGAATCGATTATTCAAATCGATGTTTTGATTCGTTTATCGGCTTTCGCATCAGCCTTGAGCCCGCATTCCGCTCTACGACAGGTTCTGGCGAGAAAACCGGACGTTTCGGAGAATACTGGCCTTTCCTTGGGCTTTGTTCAAATGTTAGTGGGACACAGATAAAAGGATTGTTAATTTTGCTGAATATGTAAGGCTTTAACAGTAGTATACAAAACACTATAGAAGCTTGGCAGTTGGCAGCCACTGACTAAGCATTTTTCGCTGTACAATCAAACATAATTTTTTTTGGACAATTTTTATCAACGTATTAAGGATACCTTTGTCTTGAATAACTTACGTATAGCAGAAACTTAAAATGTCATAAATTGCTACTATGTAGTAATATTAGAGTGCCTACTAACCATGAAGTCAGAAGTGACTACCGTAACACTTGCGCTGCTTTACAAATGTAACCTAATGCAATAGGCACTATAATCTTTATATATAATAAAACCGGCCAAGTGCGAGTCGGGCTCGCGCACAAAGGGTTCCGTAGCAGCAAATATAATAAATTACAGTTAAATCAACCTATCTCAAAAACTATAAGAGATACTTTGATCAAACCAAAAATCGTTGAAAGAGTTAATTAGCATGCATCACCTCTATTTTTTTTAGAATTTTATACCCCGTAGTTATAAAAATAGAGGGGGGGGGACATACTTTTTACGACTTTGAGAGCTGATATCTCAAAAACCGTTCACTTTAAGAAAAATGTTTTTTAGAAAACTTTATATCATTTTAAAAGACCTTTCCATTGATACCCCACACGGGTATGTACATCGAAAAAAAAAATTTCATCCCTCAGTTACATGTATGGGGGGCCCCACCCCCAATTCTTTTTTTTACTATTTAGTGTCATATTTTTGTAGCGGTTCATACAACACATATTCCCATCAAATTTCATCACTGTAGTACTTATAGTTTCCGAGTAAATCGGCTGTGACAGACGGACAGACGGACAGACGGACAGACGGACATGACGAAACTATAAGGGTTCCGTTTTTGCCATTTTGGCTACGGAACCCTAAAAATGAATCGCAAAATGTGTTGGTAAGCGCATAACTCGAGAACGGCTGAACCGATTTCGATAATTCTTTTTTTATTATATTCCTTGAAGTACGAGGATGGTTCATATGTAGAGAAAACGTAAACATTATGTACCACGGGCGAAGCCGGGGCGGACCGCTAGTAGTAGATAAATAAAACTAAATCCTTCATGAAAGGAATTTTTTAAATTCTAAAGAAAATAAGATTTATTTGTTATTCGATCTTATAAACTAGCATGCTCCTAATGTGTTAAATCAAAGCACACACAATACGCAATTTCAAATCGTAAAAAAAAGTGACAAAATTATATTAACACCTAATTTCATTTACTTTCATGCACTAGTAGGTGACAATCACTTTACAGTTATGTTGAATGTAAACAATGCAATTGAATAGTGATTGTATTATTATTGACCAATATTTAAAGTTGGCCATTGGCCTAATAATCTCTGGTTTCAATTTGCATTGACAATAGATAACTGGATATACGCTATTATTATAGACCACTATAATTTAAATTGAAATTATATTTTCTGTTTCATAATTGCTCTTTTGAACCAGTGGGTGATCGTCTTTGCCGACGCACAGTTATGTTTGATTTTACACGTCTTGAGCTATAACAATACCTATAAAATTTGTCTTATCTATGACATCTATAAATAATAATCTATGGTACAAAACTAGTGTTACATTATCTGTGGTCCAATCAATCGCACAGGTTGGTACACAAACACGACGTCAGTTGATCGATTCGCGAAGTGCATCACTACTCGAGCGCAGCGGTCCGTTATCGGGTGGTAACGGGATCCCGTGTGTCCGCGCGTGTGACCTCGCCTTAAGGTCGGATGGTGGTAGCGAAAATTTGTTTTTTTTTAATGGTATGCAACCGGCCAGTGCTGATTGGAATGAGGTTTTACTAGTTGCCAGTGTTAAAAAAGAACGTAAAATATGCGCTTTTTTTTTCGTTTCTTGAAATACAGTTTCTCTGTAGCGCAAGATGTTACATTTATTTCGCAGTTTTTGGAAAGATATGAACAAAGAGGTGTAGGTTACAAATATATGTACCTAATTGTATTCAAAACCTCTGAACAGCAATGAAACTGATATGAAAGATGACTTACTCTTTCAAGGTTATCCGAAGCATGTGTTTAGAAAGTAGAGTTGCCTCATTAGCCTCCAAGTTATCAGTGATCTGGAATATTGCCTCATTACAGGTCTAAAGACGGCCATTCACTTGTTGTATATGCCTGCTTCTGTTCTAACTTCTAGCTATAGACGTAAAAATAAAATAAAAAAGATGCATTGAAAACCTGCCAATAAAGGTATAGATTTTGAAAAAGCTTATTTTTGCATAATTGTTGATATTCGAAAATTTGTGATTTTCAGTAATCAAGAAGATCTGAATACACATTCAATTAAAATGAGATTCTATTAGTAGTAGGTAGGTACAAATTCAATTTTGAATTCAAATTAATAATTAAGTAAGTAGGTATACATAACAATTATATTTATTTTATTATACTTATCCATGAGTTTTAATTGTGCGAGTGAATAGTGCAGACCTTTATAATTTGCGTTGTGTAATGGATATCAAAGTGATGTATGATTACTATTTACAAGGTTTTAGGGTTCTATAGATGACTTGATGTTGACTGATCTACCTATGTGAAAATTTCAATAAAGAAGCACGATCGTATATGACATTATTTATCCAATAAAAATCCCCATAGATTCAATATAAAAGTAATTTAAAAATAATTTGTAATTAATAATTATTTATTACTTGTTTACAAATTGCACAGTGTGTACACCCCGTAACAAGACTATCTATTCATCGAAGTGTCGATTATATCCAACTTACGCAATCAACATTGTAATAATTTTGATGGCCATTCGTACTGAGCTCGTATACCGATAGTAATAGAGATTAATTACCATACTATGTGATCTTTGATAGAGGTTTGGCATGGTGAAATTTCGTAAAATATATGACGTGTTAGAAGTAGCCTGCGGCTTCACACGCCTTTGGGCTAATACAGATCCGATCAGTTGTTATTTAGAGGTAAGTTTATTAAAATAAAAGTTATTTCTATATTGAGTCATCGATATGTAAATTAAACATTAATATTACGGATTACCGTCTGTTATTTCTTAACTGCAATTATATTTTAAAAAGGAATTCATTCTGTTTGTGCATACCCATATTTTAAGATAATATTTCTTTGAAATGGGTGCTCTAACTATTTTTCTTTATAATCTTATTTGTATTATTTTTGGAATTCATGAATATGCCTAATCTGGGAATATAATGGATCTCCCATATAATATATGTATAAATGTCCCTACATGTTTTATTTAAAATTTTAAACGTATTTAAACTAAATAATGAATATGCATTAGGGTACTTGCTGTTTTAATGTTCTTCCAACAAATCTTGCCTGCGAGTGATGAAAGCGAAGTGTCAACGAAATTTTAATTTATGACCGTGTGTTTATCAGGTGAATGACCGGGCTGAAGATACCGCTAGACTTTTGCAATATATTGCGAATATCGTTTGCATTTCGATATATTTATTTTCGTCAATTTTACGATATGTTTAGTAAGATTTTTCTAGAGGAACTGAGAAAGTTTTATCCTTGCTACTCAAGTTGCTACAGATTGTGTGTTGATAGATTAATAATTATAGATGAGAAATGCCAATAATAAGAAGATGTTTTAAGGGAAAACATCATCATCAAAATATTCATATTTTGAATTTTCAGAAATTATAATATCGAGATGTGTAGCATAGAAACAGAAAATTCATCAATAAATACCGAAGATAGTAATCATGCGGCTATTCACTTAGAGTTGTGATAATTCTAATCAAGGCATATCATGTCATTGTTGATTATTTTTATAACAATCAATCTCGTATTGATTGTCCATGACGACAAACAGTAAATATCTATACATACACTTTTATTGAATAGATTGTTTATTAATTATAACATACCATAGATTTAATTGGATAAGCTAAATGCAGTTACCAACCGTGTCATATATATAAGATGCAAGATACAATAAAATCATATACATTATGCGCTTAGGTATAACGTTATAATATGTAGGTAGTTTAATTAAGATGACGCGGACGTTAAGATAAGTACACTGTTGTATTATTATAATGAAATACGAAGACACATGCAATCTTTTGAGTATTTTAAAAATATCTAATAATTTTATTTATTTATCGATAGATCAATCAGATCAATCAGTTGATTTACTTAATTATGTAATAATTTATTTAGGTAATAACTTACGTAGCAATTTCTTTTCATATAAATTGATGCGCCTGCACAGTCTAGTTATGTGTGTTCTGTGGTATATAATTATTTTAAGCATTATATTTGATTCTGTGACTCAGTAGTTAAGGAGTTAATTGACTTTTTATACGTATAATGAAGTAACAAGTTTCTAACGAGTGACAGCTATAATTTCGATTGCCATTAGTATACGTAATACTTGCTATCACGTAGAGAATTAAATAGAAAGTTGATAAAAATAGCAAAATAAGAGCTGGACAGTGAAAGGAAAATTAGCAGGTCGATATTGATTCTAGGAGTTTTCATACGAATGGTAATACTGGTTGGTGTTTAGTAATTTGTTGATAATAAATTAATAATTGACAAGAATGTAGGGGTTAGTTTTACCGCAGATAGTTTTCAGCCTTCAGGTATAAAGACAGAGAGAATCCAGTTAAAACTTCGTTAATTATTTGACGACGCGCACGTTTATCTACTCATTACATTCATACGACATTTAGTCTTAAAATTTCAAACGTGTCGCTGAGTATATAAAAAAATCATAAACATAAGTATATTTATGATGAAATATATTCCAAAAATATTTCGCAAATCAAACAATTTCGTATATATCAGTAAATATTATCTGATCACCGGTATTTCCTAAGAGCAAAGGTTAAACGCGTAAAACTTGGTTTTAAATAAATATTAGTGGTTATGTAAACATATTTCACAGCTAAGTGGTATATCAATAGAGAACGCATTTATTTTTCCACAACTAGTTTTTTAATTGCGCACAATATTAAAATTGTCATATTGGCAGAATCCGTCCTCACTGGGATCGGGAGTTGCCATTTGAAAAAAGAAGGAGAAAAAGAAAATTGTCATAATAAATGTTATTTTGGGACCATAACTTGCCTTACTCCTAAGAAGATCTCCATTATGTACTTACTATAGGTATCTATATTGAATTCTATTCTCATCTTTACATAATATGAGACATTAAAATTTAAAACGTTACAAATAAACATACAGGCTGCGTTACTGGCATTAACTAATATCTATTTAGTAAGACGCTACGGAGTCAAAGTTTGGGTAGTTTCAGCTTATGTTACGTTCTGACCTCTAGAACCGTCTAGAACCTTCCAGAACATTCCACATCTAATGTACAGATTACCCAAGCATCAGATAATGCTATTCGTGTTATTTAATTATCATCACAAGGGTCAAGTTGAAGGGATCCCGCTAGAGACCGTTACATTCTGTGAGCGCAAAAAATGTCAAACAAAACAAGATTCATAGCATCGCTCTCATTCCGAGCTCATAATGTTTGTTCTTTGAATATATTGCGGCAAATGTAGGAAGTGCTTTTTCTAGTAGATTAAAATATGGAGTCTTCCGCATGCATTTCATGTTTGCATACATTCTTTCGTTCCATACATTCTTCAGTGGTGCCTTTCAGAGGAACTGCTTAAAAGGCAGATACTTGCAATTTGAAATGGTATACAGAAAAAATACTACACACATTATTTGTATATTATTTTATCGGGAATTTATTAGGTTGGTAATGTGATGATGTATCCATATGAATGCAGAACTCAGCAATCAGGTGTAGTGTGTTTGTTTTCATTTTTCATAATATACATATCCTGTTCTCCTAATCTTAAATTCCTCTATACTAATACATTGTCATGAAGTAAAGTAAGTTGTGCATACATTTTGTACCGTATTAGACATAAAACTCAACCTCGTGGTGTTATTACAGTCAAACTATGACTCGCACAAATCATAATTTGTAGCAGTACCCTAAAATTCCAAGGTCAATGATCTCACCAGTCTACAATTATCTGTGGTCACGTCCTGGGCGCAACCTACTTTATTCAAATTGAAGCAATTGCGAGTAACTCATTATATGACGCCTCTGCTGTATCATGTTTTTGACAGTGTGGGAGTCGTAACTATCTTAATGGATCTATGATGGACGTATCTTACCCTGCTTGTCGTATCTATAATTTAGTCTATGGACGTTAAGAGCCGACATAGAGAAAATAATTATGTTCTATGGGAACAGTTTTAACAGCAGTGAGATCCATGATCCTCTATTATAGTTAAAAATCCAAATGAATTTAATTTGTGGTAAAAATGTTAGTCTATGCCTATGGTAGAGGCGTGAAAACGTAAACGAAGAACAAAGAAAGTGAAGTCTTAACGAATAATTTTAATATTATAGATAAGAAATGAAAAGTAATGGATCAAGTTGTATTATTCTGAATTTAATAGACGAAGGTAAAAGATAAAAGCTTAACCGATTTAAACGCCTCCAAATCAAAATTGTCTATTACTTATAAATTTATTACTTAACACAAAAACTTGTTCTAAACTCAGTTAACATTAGATATTGGACCTTGTTTGCGGAACAAATTTAATTGCCTAGATCACAGTGTCATGATCTAAATTTAAGGTGAATGGGTAATGTAGAACCTTGGTTATATCAAGGTCTTTATTCGAAGTATAGGTTTTTCCTTATAATTAAATTACGATGCTATAAAACTGTGTGTTAAAACCTCTTGTTCTACTTTTTAATCTGTTATTAGTGATATAAAAGAAAGTATTTGTTTAATTTAATCTTAATAGATAAAACAATACACATTATAGGTTAAGTTAAGTTTATTTTCTACGGAAAGGGCGAGTGAAGTCGCGGAAAAGCTAATAGTATCTAATAAAAAAATACTACAATTTTTATTACTATTTATTAAATGTATTTTTTTTAAACCGTCTTCCATATATATATTCTCTTATCACTTATTTAATTTAATCGTTAAGTAATTAAAATTCGATTCGTTATAGACATTATGTAAATTTGTTACGGCAGCCATTAGGAATAAATAAATTAACTTTTGTTTTCACTTTTTAGAATATTTTTGTCATCTAGAATGCATCTATTCACTTTCTCATAAATTGCTTATTGATGTAGTAATATGGTTCCACCTTGTATTTTAAAGTTTTAATAATAATGAGTACCTTATATACGAAGGCATTTTTCATTTTTTTTTAATTAAACCAAAATATCCATGACTTTTACCGGTAAACTTATGTGTTTTAAATATTTGAGCATGCTTACTAGAGATTAACAAAATCTGCCATTACGGCTAGCTTGCCTACACGCTAACCCGTAATCCCCAAATACAAGATCAAAAAACCGGCCAAGTGCGAGTCGGGCTCGCGCACAAAGGGTTCCGTAGCAGCAAATATAATAAATTACAGTTAAATCAACCTATCTCAAAAACTATAAGAGATACTTTGATCAAACCAAAAATCGTTGAAAGAGTTAATTAGCATGCATCACCTCTATTTTTTTTAGAATTTTATACCCCGTAGTTATAAAAATAGAGGGGGGGGGACATACTTTTTACGACTTTGAGAGCTGATATCTCAAAAACCGTTCACTTTAAGAAAAATGTTTTTTAGAAAACTTTATATCATTTTAAAAGACCTTTCCATTGATACCCCACACGGGTATGTACATCGAAAAAAAAAATTTCATCCCTCAGTTACATGTATGGGGGGCCCCACCCCCAATTCTTTTTTTTACTATTTAGTGTCATATTTTTGTAGCGGTTCATACAACACATATTCCCATCAAATTTCATCACTGTAGTACTTATAGTTTCCGAGTAAATCGGCTGTGACAGACGGACAGACGGACAGACGGACAGACGGACATGACGAAACTATAAGGGTTCCGTTTTTGCCATTTTGGCTACGGAACCCTAAAAAATACCACAAATCATACCGAAGAAATAAAAACATATTTGTAAGTCTCTGAGTAACCCTGAAAAGCATTATCATCAGCGACTTGTCGGGTGAGAGGTGGGTGAGAGTCATCGATTGTTTGTAAACAATGACGTATTGTGTGTGTTATCTGTGCATCTTGGTGCTACCTGATTTTGCACGCTATTTATTATCTGTTGCCCCTGGATTTTTTTTATTTCCCGCCAAACGATGACGTGTATTGCACGCCTCATAAGCGAAGCGTTGAGGTGGGTACTACTGTCACTTCGCAAAACATCTGATTTTTCAAACTTAAAATGTCTTTATGTATCATACATTGCACTTGTAAGATAATACATACACACACATATTAAGAAAAAACACTATTTTTAACGTTCATGATATTTTTGATGTCATTTTTGTTATTTAAACTAGTTAAAAAACAGTTTAAAAAAGTTCTGTCTTGGACGTCCGTGTGTCTGTATGTGCGGATCCTTTTTCTTGTTAACACGATAGCGACCGAAATACTTTACTAATCGAGTCTTTTTTTTTCTCTTACGCTTGAGTATGCTCAGGAATAGAACCCTTTCATTTTTCAGGGTCTGATTCAATGTGGTTTAATTGTTATTAAATAAACAAAAATAATAATTAATAAATATTTATTAAAAAAAAATTATGAGGCGTGCACTTTTGGATTTTCCAAATTATTTTTTAATTATAATGAACAAAATGAGATAGGAGAGAAAATATTAATTAGTACAATCATATATGAAAAAAAAACATTCAGTAGTATTGAAAGTAGATTGAAAACAGTAAAATGTAAACGGATCACACCTTGATAACACAGTTATTGCGTCTTTTTAAAACGTGTAATTTTACAAAGTCATGTACCTACCTTCGATGACGTAACAGGTATTTATAAGAAAATTAAGAATAATGATTATAAAATTGACTTCAATCTAAACAACCAATAAAAACGTGATTGACATTCCACTTGAATATTGTATGATGCAGATAGCATAAGAATGTATCATACCAATTAATTGTTATTACGATTGACGTACATTTAAATGTTTAGAATTAATTCTCTTTTTATTAATGTGTTTTTATATTATGGTCTACAGTAAATAAGAATTGCGAGATAATGAAGCAAAAAGACGATTTATTCAAACCTCGTAAACATTACAATGTTTTATTTCTACACATTTTATCGCAAGAATTCGTATACGCAACTGCTTAAAAATACGAATTTCTAAGAAATTATTAGTTTCATAACATCAGATACATATTATGTTAATGTATTTTTCATAATCTTCACTTCAAGGCTGTTTGTCAAGGGTGCGATAACCTGATGTTGAAAGTATAAGGATGTCCGGTTGAAATGACTGTCGTTTGCTAATGAGGAGAGGAAGTTAGGCGTATAATGTGCTTGTCAGGATTATACTTTGAGAAAGAGAATTACGGAATACATAATTAGTAATCCGGGATTTCGTATTGTATTTTTAATTCTTTAATTTATCTTAGCTTTCCATATAGGGCGAGATTGTGGTCAAGCGCTTCTAGTATAAAAAAAATCTGGAACATGAGAGCGTAATTTCGTGATGTATACTTTTATTAGATTGCAATTGTTTTGTCGTCTTTATCGTAAAACTAGCTTTCAACCCGCGGCTTCGCCCGCTTTGTCTAAAATCTGATAAATTTCCTACATACTAAAACCTTCCTCTTGAATCACTCTATCTATTAAAAAAAACCGCATCTAAATCCGTTGCGTAATTTTAAAGATTTAAGCATACAAAGAGACATAGGGAGTAGGGACAGAGAAAGCGACTTTGTTTTATACTATGTAGTGATAGTGATATTCTCGTACTCATTAATTACTCGTACTTAGTTGGAGAGTACAGATAACAGAATATACACTTATATGACAAAATAATGATTATCAAGATTCAAGGATTAATTAATTATTATCATTACGCCAACTGTATTCTTTATGACACTGCTATGTTTGATGATATCATCAAATACCATATGTTTGTTTAAACATATTTTTATCCAAATATAAGTTTAGGTTAGACGAGTTCGAAGCTAAATATTTTATGACTGAACTTTGAAACGATTTACATAATATTATATGTATTATGTTATTTATGGTTTTCTAGAAATAATTTGTATTCTATTCAAATGAAGTCGTGATTTAGTGTGGAAATATGATATAATCGCCTGAATTAATGTGTTGTACAGTGTACTATAAATAACGACGTAACTGTTAAATAAATTTTGCTAAAAAGGTAATTGTGAATTGGTTTGTTTGTTTATTCTTAAACATAGAATAAGATGTTTATTTGTTGTATAGCTTGTTTCTTAGTAACATTTTACAATTGGTTACATTTTTGTCTGAAAGTTAGGTATGTGAAATGCATATATGCAGCATACCTCATCAAGGTATAATCAACTGGTTCTTCACTTTTTCTTCATGTTTTGAATAAATAAACTGTAGAGCCTACGTAGATTTATTTATAGTTTTTTAATGCTTATATTATGCCTTATATTACGCCTTATGTACTGTATCAATCCGTGTATTGTATACTTGTAAATATTTTTAACTTGGTGTGGTACATTAAACTGTCAAATTAATAAAAAATAAATATTATAAAACATGTCTACAATCACGTTGCATCGGAAGTCTTTATGCATATAAAGTAATTATATGTACTACTTTAATATCAATGATACTTACGATTATTTAAAATTATGCCACTTTACGGTAATAAGTAGGTAGCTGAGTACATAATAAACAATACATGCGTGACAATTAAGGATTTAAATACATGTTTTAAATGTTAATTGATAACAATATATTTCAAAATAGATAACAGACAAAGACAATAAAGACTTAGCGTGATGATATATTATAGCCTGTAGCCTTCCTCGATAAATGGGCTATCTATAATACCGAAATAATTTTTCATATCGGACTAGTAGTAGTAGTTCCTGAGATTAGTGCGTTCAAACAAACAAACAAACTTCAGCTTTATAATATTACTAGTATATATAGATTTTCATTAGGTTTCTTCTTACTTAAATAATTGATGTTATTTTGGCGGTATTAGTATTTTATTTAAATATTTTAAAACAAATAGAAATAGATCAACAAATAATCATTCTTCAGACGTTCCCAGCTCAAGGTATCTACAGACAATGTGGCTCCCACACACATCCACTTTCGCGTGAGAACATAGTCTATTTGACATAGACAATGAACCAATTTTACGAATAAGGCGTTATGCACTAAAAACTATAGATAAACCTGTTAATTTCAGTTAGAAAACTTTGTGATAAGAAACTATTGGAAACAAAGAAACAATTATTACTTATTAGTCTATTAATCCGTAATAAGATGATATTCTTAGCACAAAATTTGTTTTAGAACGAAGGACATTTATTAGATAGAACAGGTCACTAACTTTACAATATAAAATAATCTAACTGTCGTATTTAATAAAGTTTATTCATGTCTCTTCAAATTTGTGAATTAAAATACATATTAACGCACTTGAGTTAAAATTCATTAACCAATATAATATGGAACAAAAATGTATTAATCTGACGTTCCTATTCGTTATATTACAATCAATCAACTTGCACAATGATGTGACCGCCAATCAAAAGTTCGTTTGTATGTTTAAATATCACGTCAAACAAACAATGATGAATGTCGTGTTTTGCAATTTAGATGTTAGTGGTCTATGATGGTCAAGAGAAACTGTATTCTGAACTTTTATTTTTTTCTAGTTATCCGTAATCTAATACAGACAGGCACATTTGACAAGTGAAGATGTATGTAAAAACATGTTGCTTTCCACGGACACAGACATATGAATTTGAGTATTTTTTCTTATGAATATGACGTGTTAATTTTTTTCATATATACATGTATTTCATACGTGTAATTTGATAGATTTGAATATTGTTAAAGAATATAATAAAATATTTCATTCTAGTTTCCTAATATGAGTTAGGTCGTTTGCCTTAATTATTATCAGTCGTTACTTCGAATTTGTATCGTTTCATGGTTTTCCAAACTATTTCCCATCGACCTTTTTA